>NW_027464043.1:0-211477 GCF_050947455.1 Rhinoderma darwinii | reverse complement strand
GGTCTGGTCTGGCGTCTGTATTTATTAAGGGGTCTAGTCTAGGGTCTGTATTTATTTAGAGGTCCGGTCTGGGGTCTGTATTTATTTAGGGGTCTGGTCTGGGGTCTGTATTCATTTAGGAGTCTAGTCTAGGGTCTGTATTTATTTAGTGGTCCGGTCTGAGGTCTGAATTTATTTAGGGGTCCAGTCTGGGGGTCTGTGTTTATTTAGGGGACTGGTCTGTGGTCTTCATTAATTTAGGGGTCTGGTCTGGGGTCTGTATTTATTTAGGGGTCCGGTCTGGGGTCTGCATTTATTTAGGGGTCCGGTCTGGGGTCTGCATTTATTTAGGGGTCCAGTCTGGGGTCTGTATTTATTTAGGGGTCTGGTCTGTGGTCTGTATTTATTTAGGGATGTGGTCTGGGGTCTGTATTTATTTAAGGGTCTGGTCTGGGGTCTGTATTTATTTAGGGGTCTGGTCTGAGGACAGTAATAATTTAGGGGTCTGGTCTGGGGTCTGTAATTATATAGTGGTCTGGTCTGGGGTCTGCATTAATTTGGGGGTCTTGTCTGTGGTCTGTATTTATTAAAGGGTCTGGTCTGGGGTCTGCATTTACATAGGGGTCTAGTCTGGGGTCTGCATTTATTTAGGGGTCTAGTCTTGAGTATGTATTTAGGTGTCCGGTCTGGGGTCTGTATTTATTTAGGGGTCCGGTCTGGGGTCTGCATTAACTTAGGGGTCTGGTCTGGCGTCTGTATTTATTAAGGGGTCTAGTCTGGGATCTGTATTTATTTAGGGGTCCGGTCTGGGGTCTGCATTTATTTAGGGGTCCGGTCTGGGGTCTGAATTTATTTAGGGGTCCAGTCTGGGGTCTGTATTTATTTAGGGGTCTGGTCTGTGGTCTGTATTTATTTAGGGATGTGGTCTGGGGTCTGTATTTATTTAAGGGTCTGGTCTGGGGTCTGTATTTATTTAGGGGTCTGGTCTGAGGACAGTAATAATTTAGGGGTCTGGTCTGGGGTCTGTAATTATATAGTGGTCTGGTCTGGGGTCTGTATTTATTTAGGGATGTGGTCTGGGGTCTGTATTTATTTAAGGGTCTGGTCTGGGGTCTGTATTTATTTAGGGGTCTGGTCTGAGGACAGTAATAATTTAGGGGTCTGGTCTGGGGTCTGTAATTATATAGTGGTCTGGTCTGGGGTCTGTAATTATATAGTGGTCTGGTCTGGGGTCTGCATTAATTTGGGGGTCTGGTCTGGGGTCTGCATTTATTTAGTGCTCTAGTCTTGGGTCTATTTATTTAGGAGTCTGTTCTGGGGTCTGCATTAATTTGGGGGTCTGGTCTGGGGTCTGTATTTATTAAGGGGTCTAGTCTGGGGTCTGTATTCATTTAGGGGTCTGGTCTAGGGTCTGTATTTATTTAGGGGTCTGGTCTGGGGTCTGTATTTATTTAGGGGTCTGGTCTAAGGTCTGTATTCATTTAGGGGTCTACTCTGGGGTCTGTATTTATTTAGGGGTGTGGTCTGGGGTCTGTATTTATTTAGAGGTCTAGTCTGGGGTCTGCATTTATTTAGGGGTCTAGTCTGGGGTCTGTATTTATTTAGTGGTCCGGTCTGTGATCTGTAATTATTTAGGGGTCTGCTCTGGGGTCTGCATTAATTTAGGCGTCTGGTTTGGGTCTGTATTTATTTAGGGGTCTACTCTGGGTTCTGTATTTATTTAGGGGTGTGGTCTGGGGTCTGTATTTATTTAGGGGTCTGGTCTGGAGTCTGTATTTATTTAGGGGTCTGGTCTAGGGTCTGCATTTATTTAGGGGTCTGGTCTGGTATATGTATTTATTTAGGGGTCTGGTCCGGGGTCTGTAATTATTTAGGGGTCTGGTCTGTGGTCTGCATTGGTTTAGGGGTCTGGTCTGGGGTCTATTTATTTAGGGGTCTGGTCTGGGGTCTGCATTTATTTAGTGGTCTAGTCTGGGGTCTATTTATTTAGGGGTCTGCTCTGGGGTCTGTATTCATTTAGGGGTCTAGTCTGGGGTCTGCATTCATTTAGGGGTCTAGTCTGGGGTCTGTGTTCATTTAGGGGTCCGGTCTGGGTCTGCATTAATTTGGGGGTCTAGTCTGGGGTCTGTATTTATTTAGGGGTCTGGGCTGGGGTCTGAATTTATTTTGGGGTCTGGTCTTGGGTCATTAAATATTTAGGGGTCTGGTCTGTGGTTTGCATTGATTTAAGGGTCTGGTCTGGGGTCTGTATTTATTTAGGGAACTGGTTGGGGCCTGCATTTATTTAGGGGTCTGGTCTGGGGTCTGTATTTATTTAGGGATCTAGTCTGGGGTCTGCATTCATTTAGGGGTCTACTCTGGGGTCTGTATTTAGGGGTCTGGTCTAAGGACTGCATTTATTTAGGGGTGTGTTCTGGGGTCTGTATTTATTTAGAGGTCTAGTCTGGGGTCTGCATTTATTTAGGGGTCTAGTCTGGGGTCTGTATTTATTTAGGGGTCCGGTCTGTGGTCTGTATTTATTTAGGGGTCTGGTCTGGGGTCTGTATTTATTTAGGGGTCTGGTTTGGGGTCTTTATTCATTTAGGGGTCTAGTTTGGGGTCTGTATTTATTTAGGGGTCCGGTCTTGGGTCTGAATTTATTTAGGGGTCTAGTCTTGGGGCTGTATTTATTTAGGGGTCCGGTCCGGGGGTCTGCATTTATTTAGGGGTCTAGTCTGGGTTCTGAATTTATTTAGGGGTCTGGTCCGGGGTCTATTTATTTAGGGGTCTGGTCTGGGGTCTGTATTCATTTAGGGGTCTAGTCTGGGGTCTGCATTCATTTAGGGGTCTTTTCTGGGGTCTGTATTTATTTAGGGGTCTGGTGTCTGTAATTATTTAGGGGTCTAGTCTTTGGTCTGTATTTATTTAGGGGTCTGGTCTAGGGTCTGCATTTATTTAGGGGTCTTGTCTGGGGTCTGTATTTATTTAGGGGTCTGGTCTGGGGTCTGTTCATTTAGGGGTCTTGTCTTGGGTCTGTATTTATTTAGGGGTCTGGTCTGGGGTCTGTATTTATTTAGGGGTCTGGTTTGGGGTCTGTAATTATTTTGGGTTCTGGTCTGTGTTCTGCATTGATTTAGTGGTCTGGTCTGGGGTCTGTATTTATTAAGGCGTCTGGTCTGGGGTCTGTATTTATTTAGGGGTCTAGTCTGAGGTCTGTATTTATTTAGGGGTCCGGTCTGGGGTCTGTATTTATTTAGGAGTTTGGTCTGGGGTCTGTATTTATTTAGGGGTCTGCTCTGTGGTCTGTATTTTTTTAGGGGTCTGGTCTGGGGGTCTGTATTTATTTAGGGGTCTGGTCTGGGGTCTGTATTCATTTAGGGGTCTAGTCTTGGATCTGTATTTATTTAGGGGTCTGGTCTGGTATCTGTATTTATTTAGGGGTCCAGTTTTGGTCTGTATTTATTTAGGGGTCCGGTCCGGGGTCTGCATTAATTTGGGGGTCTGGTCTGAGGTCTGTATTTATTAAGGGGTCTAGTCAGGGGTCTGTATTTTTTTAGGGGTCCGGTCTGGTGTCTGCATTTATTTAGGGGTCTAGTCTGGGGTCTGTATTTATTTATGAGTCTGGTCTGGGGTCTGTATTTATTTAGGGGTCTGGTCTGGGGTCTGTATTCATTTAGGGGTCTAATCTTGGGTTTGTATTTATTTTGGGGGGGTCTGGTCTAAGGTCTGCATTTATTTAGCGGTCTGGTCTGGGGTCTGTATTTATTTAGGGGTCTGTATTTATTTAGGGGTGTGGTCTGGGGTCTGAATTCATTTAGGGGTCTAGTCTTGGGTCTGTATTTATTTAGGGTTCTGGTCTGGGGTCTGTATTTATTTAGGGGTCCGGTCTGGGGTCTGGATTTATTTAGGGGTCTGGTCTGGGGTCTGTAAATATTTAGGGGTCCAGTCTGGGGTCTGTATTTATTTAGGGGTCCGCTCTGTTGTCTGTATTTATTTAGGGGTCTGGTCTGGGGTCTGTATTTATTTAGGGGTCTGGTCTGTGGTCTGTATTAATTTGGGGGTCCAGTCTGGGGTCTGTATTTATTTAGGGGTTCGGTCTGGGGTCTGCATTATTTTAGGGGTCTACTCTGGGGTCTATTTATTTAGAGGTCTAGTCTTGGGTCTGTATTTATTTAGGGGTCTGGTCTGCGTTCTGTATTCATTTAGAGGTCTAGTTTGGGGTCTGCATTCATTTAGGGGTCTAGTCTGGGGTCTGTATTTAGTTAGGGGTCTGGTCTGTGGTCTGTGTTTATTAAGGGGTCTGGTCTAGGGTCTGTATTTATTTAGGGGTCTTGTCTGGGGTCTGTATTTATTTAGTTTCTAGTCTGGTGTCTGTATTTATTTAGGGGTCCAGTCTGGGGTATGCATTCATTTAGGGGTCTATTCTGGTGTCTGTATTTATTTAGGGGTCCAGTCTCGGGTCTGTATCTATTTAGGGGTCCGGTCTGGGGTATGTAATTATTTTGGGGTCTGGTCTGTGGTCTGCATTGATTTAGGGGTCTGGTCTTGGGTCTGTATTTATTTAGGGGTCTGGTCTCGAGTCTTTATTCATTTAGGAGTCTGGTCTGGAGTCTGCATTTATTTAGGGGTCTGGTCTGTGGTCTGCATTAACTTAGGGGTCTGGTCTGGGTTCTGTATTCATTTAGGGGTCTAGTCTTGGGTCTGTATTTATTTAGGGATCTAGTCTGGGGTCTGCATTTATTTAGGGGTCTAGTCTGGGGTCTGTATTTATTTAGGGGTCAGGTTTGGGGTCTGTATTCATTTAGGGGTCTGGTCTGGGGTCTGTATTTATTTAGGGATCTAGTTTGGGGTCTGCATTTATTTAGGGGTCTAGTCTGGGGTCTGTATTTATTTAGGGGTCAGGTTTGGGGTCTGTATTCATTTAGGGGTCTGGTCTGGGTTCTGTAAATATTTAGGGGTCTAGTCTGGGGTCTGTATTTATTTAGGGGTCTGGTCTGGTGTCTGCATTTATTTAGGGGTCTAGTCTGGGGTCTGTATTTATTTAGGGGTCCGGTCTGGGGTCTGCATTAATTTGGGGGTCTAGTCTGGGGTCTGTATTTATTTAGGAGTCCGGTCTGGGGTTTGTATTCATTTAAGGGTCTGGTCTGTGGTCTGTGTTTATTAAGGGGTCTGGTCTAGGGTCAGTATTTATTTAGGGGTCTGGTTTGGGGTCTGTATTGATTTAGGGGTCTAGTCTTGAGTCTGTATTTATTTAGGGGTCTGGTCTGTGGTCTGCATTAATTTAGGAGTCTTCTCCGGGGTCTGTATTTATTTAGGGGTCTGGTTTGGGGTCTGTATTCATTTAGGGGTTTAGTCTGGGGTCTGTATTTATTTAGGGTTCCAGTCTGGGGTCTGGATTTATTTAGGGGTCTGGTCTGGGGTCTGTAAATATTTGCGGGGTCTGGTCTGTGGTCTGCATTGATTTAGGGGTCTGGTCTGGGTTCTGTATTCATTTAGGGGTCTAGTCTTGGGTCTGTATTTATTTATTTATGGGTCTGGTCTAGGGTGTGCATTTATTTAGGGGTCTGTTCTGGGGTCTGTATTTATTTAGGGATCTAGTCTGGGGTCTGCATTTATTTAGGGGTCTAGTCTGGGGTCTGTATTTATTTAGGGGTCTAGTCTGTGTTCTGCATTAACTTAGGGGTCTGGTCTGGGGTCTGTATTTATTAAGGGGTCTAGTCTGGGGTCTGTATTTATTTAGGGGTCAGGTTTGGGGTCTGTATTCATTTAGGGGTCTGGTCTGGGGTCTGTAAATATTTAGGGGTCTAGTCTGGGGTCTGTATTTATTTAGGGGTCTGGTCTGGTGTCTGCATTTATTTAGGGGTCTAGTCTGGGGTCTGTATTTATTTAGGGGTCCGGTCTGGTGTCTGCATTTATTTGGGGGTCTAGTCTGGGGTCTGTATTTATTTAGGTTTCCGGTCTGGGTTCTGTATTCATTTAGGGGTCTGGTCTGTGGTCTGTGTTTATTAAGGGGTCTGGTCTAGGGTCAGTATTTATTTAGGGGTCTGGTTTGGGGTCTGTATTGATTTAGGGGTCTAGTCTTGAGTCTGTATTTATTTAGGGGTCTGGTCTGTGGTCTGCATTAATTTAAGAGTCTGCTCCGGGGTCTGTATTTATTTAGGAGTCTTCTCCGGGATCTGTATTTATTTAGGGGTCTGGTCTGGGGTCTGTATTCATTTAGGGGTCTAGTCTGGCGTCTGTATTTATTTAGGGTTCCAGTCTGGGTTCTGTATTTATTTAGGGGTCCGGTCTGGGGTCTGGATTTATTTAGGGGTCTGGTCTGGGGTCTGTAAATATTTAGGGGTCTGGTCTGTGGTCTGCATTGATTTAGGGGTCTGGTCTGGGTTCTGTATTCATTTAGGGGTCTAGTCTTGGGTCTGTATTTCTTTATTTATGGGTCTGGTCTAGGGTGTGCATTTATTTAGGGGTCTGGTCTGGGGTCTGTATTTATTTAGGGATCTAGTCTGGGGTCTGCATTTATTTAAGGGTCTAGTCTGGGGTCTGTATTTATTTAGGGGTCTGGTCTGGGGTCTGCATTAATTTGGGGGTCTGGTCTTGGGTCTTAATTTATTTAGTTGTCTGGTCCGGGGTCTGTAATTATTTAGGGATCTGGTCTGTGGTCTGCTTTGATTTAGGGGTTTGCTCTGGGGTCTGTATTTATTTCGGAGTCTGGTCTGGGATCTGTTTTCATTTAGGGGTCTATTCTTGGGTCTGTATTTATTTAGGGGTCAGGTTTGGGGTCTGTATTCATTTAGGGGTCTGGTCTGGGGTCTGTAAATATTTAGGGGTCTAGTCTGGGATCTGTATTTATTTAGGGGTCCGGTCTTTGTCTGTATTTTTTTAGGGGTCCGGTCAGGGGTCTGCATTTATTTAGGGGTCTATTCTTGGGTCTGTATATATTTTAGGGGTCCAGTCTGGGGTCTGTATTTATTTAGGGGTCCGGTCTGGGGTCTGTATTTATTTAGGCGTCTGGTCTTGGGACTGTATTTATTTAGGAGTCAGGTTTCGGTTTTTATTCTTTTAGGAGTCTCGTCTGGAGTCTGCATTTATTTAGGGGTCTGGTGTGGAGTCTGTATTTATTTAGGGGTCTGGTCTGTGGTCTGCTTTGATTTAGGGGTTTGCTCTGGGGTCTGTATTTATTTAGGGTCTGGTTTGGGGTCTGTCATTATTTTGGTGTCTAGTCTGTGCTCTGCATTGATTTAGGGGTCTGGTCTGGGGTCTGTATTTATTTAGGGGTCTGGTCTGGGGTCTGTATTTATTTAGTGGTCCGATCTGGGGTCTGTATTTATTTTTGGAGTCTGGTCTAGTGTCAGTATTTATTTAGGGGTCTGGTCTGTGCTCTGCATTAATTTAGGAGTCTGCTCTGGGGTCTGTATTTATTTAGGGGTCTGGTCTGCGGTCTGCATTAATTTAGGAGTCTGCTCTGGGGTCTGTATTTATTTAGGGGTCTGGTCTGGGGTCTGTATTAATTTAAGGGTCTAGTCTTGGGTCTGTATTTATTTAGGAGTCTGGTCTGGGGTCTGTTTTTATTTAGGGGTCTGATCTGGGGTCTGTATTTATTTTTGGAGTCTGGTCTAGTGTCAGTATTTATTTAGGGGTCTGGTCTGTGGTCTGCTTTGATTTAGGGGTCTGCTCTGTGGTCTGTATTTATTTAGGGGCCTGGTTTGGGGTCTGTATTCATTTAGGGGTCTAGTCTTGGGTCTGTATTTATTTAGGGGTCTGGTCTGTGGTCTGCATTAATTTAGGAGTCTGCTCTGGGGTCTGTATTTATTTAGGGGTCTAGTCTGGGGTCTGTTTTCATTTAGGGGTCTAGTCTGTGGTCTGTAATTTTTTCAGGGTCCAGTCTTGGGGTCTGTAAATATTTAGGGGTCTGGTCTGGGGTCTGTATTCATTTAGGGGTCTAGTCTTGGGTCTGTTTTTATTTAGGGGTCTAGTCTTGTGTCTGTATTTATTTAGGGGTCTGGTCTGGGGTCTGTACTTCATTTAGGCGACTGGTCTGTGGTCTCCATTGATTTAGGGTTCTGGTCTGGGGTCTGTAACTATTTAGGGGTCTGGTCTATGGTCTGAATTTATTTAGTGGTCCGGTCTGGGGTCTGCATTTATTTAGGGGTCTGGTCTGAGGTCTGAATTTATTTAGGAGTCTGGTCTGGGGTCTGTATTTATTTAGGGGTCTGGTCTGGGATCTGTATTTATTTAGGGGTACGGTCTTTGTTTGTATTTTTTTAGGGGTCCGGTCAGGGGTCTGCATTTATTTAGGGGTCAGGTCTCGGGTCTTTATTCATTTAGGAGTTTGGTCTGGAGTCTGCATTTATTTAGGGGTCTGGTCTGGGGTCTGTATTTATTTAGGGGTCTGGTCTGTGGTCTGCATTGATTTAGGGGTCTGATCTGTGGTCTGTATTTATTTAGGGGTCTGGTTTGGGGTCTGTAATTTTGGTGTCTGATCTGTGCTCTGCATTGATTTAGGGGTCTGGTCTGGGGTCTGTATTTATTTAGGGGTCTGGTCTGGGGTCTGTATTCATTTAGGGGTCTAGTCTTGGGTCTATATTTATTTAGGAGTCTGGTCTGGCGTTTGTATTTATTTAGGGATCCGATCTGGGGTCTGCATTTATTTAGGAGTCTGGTCTAGTGTCAGTGTTCATTTAGGGTTCTGCTCTGTGGTCTGTATTTATTTAGGGGACTGGTCTGTGGTCTCCATTGATTTAGGGGTCTGGTCTGGGGTCTATATTTATTTAGGGGTCTGGTCTGGGGTCTGTATTCATTTAGGGGTTTAGTCTTGGGTCTGTATTTATTTAGGGGTCTGGTCTGGTGTCTGCATTTATTTAGTGGTCTGGGGTCTGTATTTATTTAGGGGACTGGTCTGTGGTCTTCATTGATTTAGGAGTCTGGTCTGGGGTCTGTATTTATTTAGGGGACTGGTCTGTGGTCTTCATTGATTGAGGAGTCTGGTCTGGGGTCTGTATTTATTAAGGGGTCTGGTCTGGGGTCACCATTGATTTAGAGGTCTAGTCTTGGGTCTGTATTTATTTAGGGGTCCGGTCTATGGTCTGTATTTATTTAGGGGTCTAGTCTGGGGTCTGAATTTATTTAGGGGTCCAGTCTGGGGGTCTGGTCTGTGGTCTTTATTTATTAAGGGGTCTGGTCTAGGGTCTGTATTTATTTAGGGGTCTGGTCTGGGGTCTGTATTTATTTAGGGGTCTGGTCTGGGGTCTGTATTCATTTAGGGGTCTAGTCTGGGGTCTGTATTTAATTTTGGGGTCTTTTCTGGGGTCTGTATTCATTTAGGGGTCTAGTCTTGGGTCTGTATTTATTTAGGGGTCTGGTCTGGGGTCTGTATTTATTTAGGGGTCCGGTCTGGGGTCTGAATTTATTTAGGCATCTGGTCTGGGGTCTGTAATTATTTTGGGGTCTGGTCTGTGGTCTGCATCGATTTAGAGGTCTGGTCTGGGGTCTGTATTTAATTAGGGGTCTCGTCTGGGATATATATTTATTTAGGGGTCTAGTCTTGGGTCTGTATTTATTTAGGGGTCTGGTCTGGGGTCTGTATTTATTTAGGGGTCAGGTCTGTGGTCTGTATTCATTTAGGGGTCTAGTCTTGGGTCTGTATTTTTTTTAGGGGTCTGGTCTGGGGTCAGCATTTATTTATGGGTCTGGTCTGGGGTCTGCATTTAGGGGTCTAGTCTGGGGTCTGAATTTATTTAGGGCTCTGGTCTGGGGTCTGCATTTATTTAGGGGTCTGGTCTGGGGTCTGTGTTTATTTAGGGGTCTGGTCTGGGGTTTACATTTATTTAGGGGTCTAGTCTGGGGTCTGCATTTATTTAGGGGTCTAGTCTGGGGTCTGTATTTATTTAGGAGTCTGGTCTGGTGTCTGCATTTATTTAGGGGTCTGGTCTGGGGTCTGTGTTTATTTAGGGGTCTGGTCTGGGGTTTACATTTATTTAGGGGTCTAGTCTGGGGTCTGCATTTATTTAGGGGTCTAGTCTGGGGTCTGTATTTATTTAGGAGTCTGGTCTGGTGTCTGTATTTATTTAGGGGTCTGGTCTGTGGTCTGCATTGATTTAGGGGTCTGCTCTGGGGTCTATTTATTTAGGGGTCTGGTTTGGGTTCTGTATTCATTTAGGAGTCTAGTCTTGGGTCTGTATTTATTTAGGGGTCTGGTCTGTGGTCTGCATTGATTTAGGGCTCTGCTCTGGGGTCTGTATTTATTTAGGGGTCTGGTTTGGAGTCTGTATTCATTTAGGGGTCTAGTCTGGGGTCTGTATTTATTTAGGGGTCCAGTCTGGGGTCTGTATTTATTTAGGGGTCTGGTCTGGGGTCTGTATTTATTTAGGGGACTGGTCTGTGGTCTTCATTGATTTAGGAGTCTGGTCTGGGGTCTGTATTTATTTAGGGGACTGGTCTGTGGTCTTCATTGATTGAGGAGTCTGGTCTGGGGTCTGTATTTATTTTGGGGTCTGGTCTGGGGTCTCCATTGATTTAGAGGTCTAGTCTGGGGTCTGTATTTATTTAGGGGTCCGGTCTATGGTCTGTATTTATTTAGGGGTCTAGTCTGGGGTCTGAATTTATTTAGGGGTCCAGTCTGGGGGTCTGGTCTGTGGTTTTTATTTATTAAGGGGTCTGGTCTAGGGTCTGTATTTATTTAGGGGTCTGGTCTGGGGTCTGTATTTATTTAGGGGTCTGGTCTGGGGTCTGTATTCATTTAGGGGTCTAGTCTGGTGTCTGTATTTAATTTTGGGGTCTGGTCTGGGGTCTGTATTCAATTAGGGGTCTAGTCTTGGGTCTGTATAAATTTAGGGGTCCAGTCTGGGGGTCTGGTCTGTGGTCTTTATTTATTAAGGTGTCTGGTCTAGGGTCTGTATTTATTTAGGGGGGTTGTCTGGGGTCTGTATATATTTAGGGGTCTGGTCTGGGGTCTGTATTTATTTAGGAGTCCGGTCTGGGGTCTGAATTTATTTAGGCATCTGGTCTGGGGTCTGTAATTATTTTGGGGTCTGGTCTGTGGTCTGCATCGATTTAGGGGTCTGGTCTGGGGTCTGTATTTATTTAGGGGTCTAGTCTTGGGTCTGTATTTATTTAGGGGTCTGGTCTGGGGTCTGTAAATTTTTTGGGGTCTGGTCTGGTGTCTGCATTTATTTATGGGTCTGGTCTGGGATCTGCATTTAGGGGTCTAGTCTGGGGTCTGCATTTATTTAAGGGTCTGGTCTGGGGTCTGCATTTATTTAGGGGTCTGGTCTGTGGTCTGCATTGATTTAGGGGTCTGCTCTGGGGTCTATTTATTTATGGGTCTGGTTTGGGGTCTGTGTTTATTTAGGGGTCTGGTCTGTGGTCTCCATTTATTTAGGTGTCTGCTCTGGGGTCTGCATTTATTTAGGGGTCTAGTCTGGGGTCTGTATTTATTTAGTGGTCTGGTTTGGAGTCTGTATTCATTTAGGGGTCTAGTCTGGGGTCTGTATTTTTTAAGGGGTCCAATTTGGGGTCTGTATTTATTTAGGGGTCCGGTCTGGGGTCTGAGTTTATTTAGGGGTCTGGTCTGGGGTCGGTAAATATTTAGGGGTCTGGTCTGTGGTCTGCATTGATTTAGCGGTCTGGTCCGGTGTATGCATTGATTTAGGGGTCTGGTCTGTGATCTGTATTGATCTAGGGGTCTGCTCTGGGGTCTGTATTTATTAAGGGGTCTAGTCTGGGGTCTGTATTTATTTAGGGGTCTTGTCTTGGGTCTGTATTTATTTAGGGGTGTGATCTGGGGTCTGTATTTAATTAGGGGTCTGGTCTGGGTCTGTATTCATTTAGGGGTCTAGTCTTGGGTCTGTATTTATTTAGGGGTCTAGTCTTGGGTCTGTATTTATTTAGGGGTGTGGTTTGGGGGTCTGTATTTAATTAGGTTTCTGGTCTGGTGTCTGTATTCATTTAGGGGTCTAGTCTTGGGTCTGTATTTATTTATGGGTCTGGTCTGGGGTCTGTATTTAAGGGTCTTGTCTGGGGTCTGCATTTATTTATGGGTCTGGTCTGGGGTCTGTATTTATTTAGGGGTCTGGTCTTGGGTCTGCATTTATTTAGGGGTCTGGTCTTCGGTCTGTGTTTATTTAGGGGTCTGGTCTGGGGTCTGCATTTATTTAGGGGTCTAGTCTGGGGTCTGCATTTATTTAGGGGTCTAGTCTGGGTCTGTATTTATTTAGGGGTCCGGTCTGAGATTTGCATTTATTTAGGGGTATAGGCTAAATAATTTTCCCTTAATAACCGGGTCAGTAACTCATCAGGGGTCTCCCCATTTTTCTGTAATTTTGGGTTTAATCCTCAGTTCTCCTCTGTTTCACATCCGTCTTGGCCATTAACGCCCCCCTACCATGGAAACGCACCCACTGCACCGCCGCGTCGAATGACGTATGCACGACCGAGCAAAGATCCCGATCTATCCCGTCATTAACCGACAAGGCCTTAGGATAAGACAAATGGTGAATCAAACGGTATTTGTTCGCCTCCTTCTTCGGGACAACCCCCAGCGGGGAGACGACCAAACCCGGGATGGGGTGAGAACTAAAGGGCCCCGCCATGCGCCCCAAATCCACCTCTTTTTCCAATTTCTCCCTAACCACGTCAGGATGCTGGTAAGCTGACTTCAGATTTTTTATGGAAAAGGGGACCCTGTGAGGAGGGGAGGGGATACAAAAACCCACATTAAAACCATCAAACAACAACTGCGCACTGGCCCTGTCCGGATAACTATTTAGAAACCTGACCATCCTTTCCAGCTTCACTGGCGTCACCCCCATGACTGGCGTTAAAACCCCCACCCCCACCTCGTTTTCCCTTGCGCAAGCATTTAGATGCCCCGTGGGACGCCCCATTTCATTGAGCACAAAGGTGCTTGAACTTGCAACCTGCACCGAATTTACACTGCCCCTCATTGTATTGCCAGCACAGCCCGAGCTTTGCGTTGCCCCCTGAGCTGGATTGACCAGATTGGCCTGCTGCCCCCCCCCCCCCGCTCCCGGGAAAGGATTGGCTCGGTCGAACCGGAGCCGTTACCCGTGACCAGAGGGCAATATCCCCGTGGTCCCACCTAATATTGGGCCGAACCGCCTTCCGTTGTCTAAACTGCTTGACATAACGTAGCCAAGCTAGCCCCCCCCCCCATATACCCTATGGGCTTCCCTGATGGCATCCATATAGCAAAACAGGGGGGAGCAATGTTCCGGAGCCTTTTCACCAATAACACTGGCCAAAATGGCGAACTCTTGCAACCAGTTAACAAATGTCTTAGGGATAAGGTGGTAACAACGCTTTTCCTCCTCCTCCTTCTTACTCTCATCTCGCCTCCCCTTCTCCAGATTAAGTTTTTCCAGGGGCAACAATGAAAAAATTTCCACGTACTCGTCCTTCCAAATTTTTTCCCTAACTTGCTGCTTCAAGTGTGCCCCCAAAGGTCCTTCAAAACACACATAAACCTCCCCCCTGGCTTTATCGTCCAACCGAACACCATCAACCGCCGCCGCCGAGTCGGTCTGAACAGACACCGCCACCGATTCCGTATTTGCTCCTACACTCGCAGCGACCGCCGCCGGGGCATTAAACCCTACCCCACCAGCCCCAACATTCCCAAACCCAGACCCCACATCACATGCCCGCTCCTCAACCGCGGAACCCTCCCCCGAAACAGGAGACATAAGTATAGCAGGAAAAGGTAAAGATGGTGAAAACGACTCACCGAGCTGCACAGGTGCTGTGGACCCATCAGCTGGACCATCCTGTCCACGAAGCTCCCCATCCTCAAGGTCTTCGGCAGATCTGGTGCCAGATCCATGGCAGCATGCACAGGCGTGCTCAACGGCCGGAACCGTGGTGGGTGATGGGCGGGTTCCCAAGTTCTCTCTCTGGTAGTCGACCGGCACCAGAGGGCCGGCAGCTCGCTGCCCGGAAGTCACCCTCGAAACAGACGACCTAGGCCTGCGGCCCAATGCAGGTCCCTT
Organism: Rhinoderma darwinii; assembly: GCF_050947455.1. Lineage (NCBI taxonomy): Eukaryota > Metazoa > Chordata > Amphibia > Anura > Rhinodermatidae > Rhinoderma > Rhinoderma darwinii. The sequence goes on along the minus strand of NW_027464043.1, from coordinate 197,516 downwards.
GCTTCCTCCGGATCGCCGTGGGGCTCCACCCCCAGCCGCCACATCACCAGGGGCAGCCGTCCGAACCATGGAACCCGGTGTAGAACTGGCGAGTGGAGGGGTGACCGGAAGTAGAGGCCGCACCCACCCCACTTTCGCTGGACTCCGCTGCGAAGTGGGATTCCTTCCGACCCTGGCACCGGCTGCAGTATCTGTGCTGCCAGACGCCCGAGCCGGAGGTTCCCTCACAGGGCTACCTCTGTGGCACCGAGTTTGACGAGCCACAATGGGGCTCAGCCTTTCTGGAGGACACGAGCGCCGGACGCGGCGCGAGGGAGAGACAGCCAAAGGTACCGGAGCGTTGGCCACCGCTGCAGCTTGTTCCTCCAACCAGGCGGGGCCGAATGCAGCAGCCGCCGCCCACATCTGCTCAATGAAGTGATGCGCTGACATGAGGTAAGATGGCCGCTGGATGGGAGATACGTGGATGGATGTCTTACTCTGTGCGCTGCTCCCGACCAAAAGACCGGGAAGTCAGCGCACTTCCGGCTAACCCTCACCGGATCCCCTCCCTCTCCTAGACCATTCCCCTCCACTAACTCTCCCCTTTGGCTGTGACACCATCCTCCCTCCTATCCCCGTCATATCTGGCCTACCCACCACTGTGGCAGAGTCCGTCCGGCCTGTGCTTTCTATGGTTTCGTGCTTGGGATTTTGGGTCTATCACATATCACAAAATCATAAGGCCGCACACATCGATTACATTAAGATATTGTATTACGGTCTGTAGCCTTTGGGGGAATATATTAACCTTTCTACAACACTTTACTAGCGTAGAAAATTCACAAAATGCGCAAATGTCAACAGACCCATACCCATACCCCAAATCAGACTGTATGCCCCCCCAATCAGACAATAAAATACATTTTAAAAATGTACTTACCTCACCACTCCGTTTCTTCCTCCCGGATTCCCTCAGGCTCTAACAGCAGGCCGCAGCACGTAGAAAGTACTGATGACAGGCCGCGTTGCAGCTAAAAGATGCGACACATTTATTAAGAGTCGTTCGCCTGTTAATAAATGTGTTGCATCTTACTCCAGCAAACCGTTTAATAGGACTGGTGTATGAAACGCCAGTATTAAAGGGAATGTGTCGCTAGAAATTTTTATTTTTTTTCAGTTAAACAGTTAATATATAAATGATAACACATTGTTTTAATTTTTTTAATTTTTTCACAAGTCAGGAAATATTATAAATTAGATTCAAATTTATAACATTTCCAAGTGCTGGTCACTAGAGGGAGCAATTCCCAAAATTGCAGCATTGGCATGTGGTAAAGCAACCTCATTGCCTTAGGGTATGTTCACACGGCCTATTTACGGACATAAATCGGGCGTTTTTGCCCCGAATTACGCCCGAAAATAGCGCCTCAATAGCGCTGACAAACATCTGCCCATTGAAAGCAATGGGCAGACGTTTGTCTGTTCACACGAGGCGTATATTTACGCGCCGCTGTCAAATGACGGCACGCAAATAGACGCCCGCGTCAAAGAAGTGACCTGTCACTTCTTTGGCCGTAATTGGAGCCGCTATTCATTGACTCCTATGAATAGCAGCGCTAATTACGGCCGTAATTGACGCGGCGTTCATGCGCCTGCACATGCCGGTACGGCTGAAATTACGGGGATGTTTTCAGGCTGAAACATCCCCGTAATTTCAGCCGTTACGGACCCCCGCCGTGTGAACATACCCTTATTGTAAAGGATCTGCCAGGCACAACTTCTGTGTATACGCCCATAGGTAATCAGTCTGCACCTGAGTCTATGTCTCTGAGACTGACTCCATCTTCCACCACTCAGGATGGCAGGCTTAGGAGTGGGAGAGCCTATCGCAGCCTGGCCAGACGGAGCTAGCTCCCGCCCTCTGTCTATTTATACCTGCCTTTCCTGTTCCTCCTTTGCTTGTGATTCTTCTCGTGTGGTTTCTTGGCCCAGCTACAGCTTTTGCTATTTGATCCTGTTCCATACTGACCCTGGCTTACTGACTACTCTCCTGCTCTGCGTTTGGTACCTCGTTCTCTTCTGGTTTGACTCGGCTCGTTCACCACTCTTGTTGCTCACGGTGTTGCCGTGGGCAACTGCCCCTTTTCCCTTAGCTTTGTGTACCCTTGTCTGTTTGTCTCGTGCACTTACTGAGCGTAGGGATCGCCGCCCAGTTGTACCCCGTCGCCTAGGGCGGGTCTTTGCAAGTAGGCAGGGACAGAGTGGCGGGTAGATTAGGGCTCACTTGTCCGTTTCCCTACCCCCGTCATTACACTTATGCTGCAAATTTGTAGTAGACACACTCGCGCTAGTGTCCTCCCAGAATCCCCCCTCCTTTATCCTGGCTAGTGCCAGGAGAAAGGAGGTGGTTGAATGTTCAAACCTCCTACACTGTGTGCCGCAATTTTCTGAGCGAATGCACAGTGTAGGAGGATTAGATACAGTGATCATTAGACAGTATAACATTAACATACACACACATCACATACACAAACATAACTTACCTACTCCTGCCGCCTCCGCCCTGCCGCTCCTAGTCCTTGCGTCTGCGCTGCCTTCAACATATGGCCAGAAGCCGCGACTGGAAGTCATCATCTTACTGTACGGCTGTGGCTTCCGGTCCACATGAAAATGATGCCGGATGTCACTCTACCAAAGACCTTCCTTTTGGTCTGTGTGGGAGCGGCGCATGCGCCGTTCCCACACAGACGGTGTACGCTATAGTGAATGGAACGGCTCCCGTTCTCATTCTCTATGGGGATGTATGTGCCGTATTCCATCTCTGTATGCGTCGTTAATGGACAGATACAGAGATGAAAAAAAAAATGGCAGCCCCCATAGAGAAGTAAAAGAAAGAAAAAAGTACAACACAAAAACACAAATAAATACAATTTATTTTAATGACAAACTAAAAGCAATATTATATAAAAAAAAAAAAATCTGTGACGCCTTCCCTTTAAAGGGGTTTTCCACGTTCTGACAACTGATGACCTATCCACTGGATAGGTCATCAGTATATGATCGGTGCGTGTTCGACACCTGGACCCCGCACCGATTCGCCACTCCAGCTGCCTCCGGGCACCGGACAACACTGCCGGAAGCAGATGGCTCCTGTCAAAGAATAGAGGCCAAGCTGCAGTTCTGCCGAACGGCCGCTATGCAGTGATCGGAGCCATTTGCTTCCGGCAGTGTTGTCCAGAGCCCGGAGGCAGCTGGACTGGCAGATCAGTGCGGGGTCTGGTGTAGTAACGATTGTTGGCCCCCATACATTACCAATGATTGCTCCTTGTGACACGCTGTATCGTCGATTGGCGCTGGTTTTCATGGTCAGTATCGGGACGTCTAAAAGGACCTTTATTTACTCAGACACCACCATAACTAGGCATTGGAACCAACCCTTCCACCTTAGCGGGTAAAGATGTACCTTCTAAAAGGTTCATTATATACACATAAGGGCTAATGGTGAAAACACAGAGGTGCTCACCATATATCCAGCGTATAACTGTGTCCTCCAAATCTTACGGAGCAGGAGTTGTTCTAGATTCCTGTTTATATCTCAGACACGTTCATACCATTTTAGACAATTAATCGACATATCGCAAACTTGTGGCGAAACCAAGCACCGCATGTAAAGAATCTTTAAAAAAATCTGCTAGAAGAAGGAATTGGATTAGGAGTATTAGCCAAGAAACAGGCAGAATACTTACTGATAGAATTCCCTATTGTTCCCATATTCCATGGGATGCCAAAAATCCATAACTTTGCATGGTCTTGAAACTTGGGTTATCTGTGACGTAGTTGGCTAGTACCCCTGCAAACAGGCCTGCCATCAGGGTAGTACCGCTGGTACTACTGTCAGGGGCCTGGCCACAAAAGTAAAATAAAGTGGGCAGCCGCCGCTCATCAAGGTTGTGATCAGAGGTAATTGGTTTGTAGAAAGGAATGGGACCCATGCAGGGGCAAGAAGCAGCGGCCGGCTCTGCAACTTGGTGAGTGACTGTTTTAAAGCAGAAGTTTCAGTTTAATTATTTTTTTTTATGTTGCCCCTCTGCTCCCACCTTCCCACCTGTCTCTCTCCCCTTCCCCTCCCCAGACCCCAGTCAAGCGTCATATTCACTCTGGCCCAACTCCCGCCTCGGCCACTTTCCGTTCTCTTAGCCTACTCATCCGCCTACATCCTGGTATAATAGCTAAAGAAAATTACCTTATGAGGTTTAGAGTTAGTTAGTTATATGTCGAAATTTTGATCTAAGGTTTGCACACCATGACGGTCGGTAGTCATGTAGACCGGACGCTTCCATGATTTGAATACGCTGTGACGTGGCACATTGGGTCACAGGAACGTGGTGTAAAGGATCTGCCAGACACAGCTTCTGTGTCGACGCCCGTGGTTAATCAGTCTGCACCTGCTCCTAGGTCTGATAGAGTGACTAGATTTGCTACCACTCTGGTAGGCTCAGAAGTGGGAGAACCTATCACAGCCTGACCAGACGGTTCTAGCTCCCGCCCTCGGTCTATTTATACCTTCATTTCCTGCTTGTCTTTGCCTGTGATTCTTTCCTGTTTCCTGGCTCTGCTGCTCCTGCTATTATTATTGACCTTGCTTCATTTTGACCCTGGCTTTACTGACTACACTCATGCTCTGCGTTTGGTACCCCGTACACTCCTGGTTTGACTCGGCTCGTTCACTATGCCTGTTGCTCTTGGTGTTGCCGTGGGAAACTGCCCCATTTCCCTTAGCTTCTGTGTACCCTTGTCTGTTGTGCACATATTGAGCATAGGGACCGTCGCCCAGTTGTACACCGTCGCCTAGGACAGGCCGTGGAAGTAGGCAGGGACTGAGTGGCGGGTAGATTAGGGCTCACCTGTCTGTCTACCTACCCCGTCATTACATAATCACAGGCCCATATACCTTTTCTAAACTGGTTCCTGACACAACTATGGATCCCCTTGAGACCCTGACTCAGCAAATGCAGGGCCTCTCCCTACAGATCCACGTCCTGGCTCAGAGGTGCAACCAGCGTGATGCTACCCTGGTAGTGCCCCACCTCACTTTTTTCTCCTTTCGGGAGAGTTGTAGGCTCTATTTCCATCTAAGGCCCCACTCCTCAGGTTCTGAGAGCCAGCGAGTGGGTATAATTATGTCCCGGCTCCAGGACGGGCCCCAAGAATGGGCCTTCTCCTTGGCTCCTGACGCCCCTGAACTTTCCTCTGTTGATCTTTTTTTTCTGCTCTCGGGCTCATATATGACAAGACTGACAAGACTGCTTTTGCCGAGAGTCAGCTGGTGACCTTACGTCAGGGTAAGACACCCGTTGAGGAGTACTGTTCTGACTTTAGGAAGTGGTGTGTAGCTTCTCGGTGGAATGACCCTGCCTTGAGGTGCCAGTTTAGATTGGGTCTGTCGAACGACCTGAAAGACCTGTTAGTTAGCTATCCCTCTTCTGACTCCCTAGATCAGGTTATGGCATTAGCGGTACATCTTGACCGATGTCTCAGGGAACGACGACTTGAACGTTTTTGTGCTTTCTCCTCTACCTCCCCCATGATGGCTCCCGAGGTTCTGTTGCTTCGTTCTTCCACGGAAAACTCGGATGAACCAATGCAACTCGGGGCCTCCGTGTCTCCCCAACAACGTAGAGAGCTCCGCAGGAAGAATGGTCTCTGCTTCTACTGTAGGGATGACAAGCATCAAGTGCACAACTGCCCTAGGCGTAAGAATAAGCAGCCGGAAGAACTTCCGCGCCTAAGTGACCATCGGGGAGGTCACTTGGGCGCACAGGTATTTCCCGTAAATATGAAACCTAAAAAGATCTTCCCTTTCAGGTCTCTTTTGAGGGCAGGTCTGCTACCGGCAGTGCCATCGTGTATTTAGTGTCTTCTGATAATATTATGTCTGTGGAATTTGCTATGTTTCTAGCTATGCCATTGATTGATTTGCCTAAACCTGTCCCGGTAGTGGGTATCGACTCCACTCCACTTGCTAATGGTTATTTTACACAGCATACCCCTGTTTTTGAACTCCTTGTTGGCTCCATGCATTTGGAGCCGTGCTCTGTACTGTTGATGCAGGGATTATCGTCCGATTTGGTTTTAGGCCTTCCCTGGTTGCAGTTGCATAATCCCACGTTTGACTGGAATACTGGGGATCTTACCAAATGGGGTAATGAATGCTTGACGTCATGTTTTTCTGTTAATTCTATTTCTCCCCCTGAGGAGGTGAACACGCTACCTGAGTTTGTTCAGGACTTCGCTGATGTTTTCTCTAAGGAGGCCTCCGAAGTGTTACCTCCTCATAGAGAATACGATTGCGCTATCGATTTGGTACCAGGAGCTAAGCTCCCTAAGGGTAGGATATTTAATCTCTCTTGTCCCGAACGTGAAGCCATGAGAGAGTATATCCAGGAATGCCTGGCCAAGGGTTACATTCGCCCCTCTACTTCTCCGGTAGGTTCTGGCTTCTTCTTCGTAGGGAAGAAGGATGGTGGTCTTAGGCCATGCATTGACTACCGTAACTTGAATAAGGTCACTGTAAGGAACCAGTATTCCCTTCCTTTGATTCCTGATCTCTTTAATCAGGTTCAGGGGGCCCAATGGTTCTCTAAGTTTGATCTACGGGGGGAGTATAACCTTATCCGCTTCAAAGAGGGGGATGAGTGGAAGACTGCGTTTAACATGCCCGAAGGTCATTTCGAATACCTCGTCATGCCCTTTGGGTTGTGTAATGCTCCCGCGGTCTTCCAGAATTTCATAAATGAGATTTTAAGAGATTACCTGGGGGTATTTCTTGTAGTGTACCTTGATGACATACTTGTGTTTTCCAAGGACTGGTCCTCCCACATTGAGCATGTCAGGAAGGTGCTCCAGGTCCTTCGGGAAAACAAACTGTTTGCGAAGACCGAAAAATGTGTATTTGGGGTGCAGGAGATACCATTTTTGGGTCAAATCCTCACTCCTCATGAATTCCGCATGGACCCCGCCAAGGTCCAGGCTGTGGCGGAATGGGTCCAACCTGCCTCCCTGAAGGCGTTACAGTGCTTCTTGGGGTTCGCTAATTATTACAGGAGATTTATTGCTAACTTCTCGGTCATCGCTAAGCCTCTTATGGACCTATCTCGCAAGGGTGCTGATCTCCTCCACTGGTCTCCTGAGGCTGTCCAGGCTTTTGAGGCCCTTAAGAAGTGCTTTATCTCGGCCCCGGTGTTGGTTCAGCCCAACCAAATGGAGCCATTTATCGTGGAGGTTGACGCGTCCGAGGTGGGAGTGGGGGCTGTCTTGTCCCAGGGTACCAGGTCCCTCACCCATCTCCATCCCTGTGCCTACTTCTCCAGGAAGTTTTCGCCCACTGAGAGTAACTCTGATATTGGCAACCGCAAACTCTTAGCCATTAAATGGGCATTTGAAGAGTGGCGCCACTTCCTGGAGGGGGCTAGGCACCAGGTAACGGTCCTTACCGACCACAAGAATCTGGTTTTCCTAGAATCGGTCCGGAGGCTAAACCCGAGACAAGCTCGATGGGCGTTATTTTTTACCAGATTAAATTTTTTGGGTTACCTATAGGGCTGGGTCTAAAAATATTAAGGCTGATGCACTGTCGCGTAGCTTCTTGGCCAGCCCTCCTTCGGAGGAAGATCCTGCTTGTATTTTGCCTCCAGGTATAATCATTTCCTCTATTGATTCTGATTTAGTCTCTGAAATTGCTGCTGATCAAGGTTCAGCTCCCGGGAGACTTCCTGAGAACAAGTTGTTTGTTCCCCTGCAATTCCGGCTAAGGGTACTTAGGGAAAATCATGACTCCGCACTATCTGGTCATCCAGGCATCCTGGGTACCAAGCACCTCATTGCCAGAAACTATTGGTGGCCTGGGTTGCCTAAAGACGTTAAGGCCTACGTCGCCGCTTGTGAGGTTTGTGCTAAGTCCAAGACTCCCAGGTCCCGACCAGCGTGCTTACGACGTTCTTTGCCCATTCCCCAGAGACCTTGGACCCATATCTCCATGGATTTTATCACCGATTTGACTCCATCTCAAGGCAAGTCGTGGTGTGGGTTGTAGTAGACCGCTTCAGTAAGATGTGCCACTTTGTGCCCCTCAAGAAACTACCCAATGCCAAGACGTTAGCTACCTTGTTTGTCAAACACATCCTGCGTCTCAATGAGGTTCCGGCCAATATTGTTTCTGACAGAGGGGTACAATTTGTTTCATTGTTTTGGAGAGATTTCTGTAAGAAGCTGGAGATTGATCTGTCCTTTTCCTCGGCCTTCCATCCTGAAACTAGTGGCCAAACTGAGAGGACTAATCAGTCTCTAGAACAATACTTAAGGTGTTTTATCTCAGACTGTCAAGATGATTGGGTCTCCTTCATTCCCCTCACTAAATTTTCCCTTAATAACCGTGTCAGTAACTCGTCGGGGGTTTCCCCCTTCTTCTGTAATTTTGGGTTTAATCCACGGTTCTCCTCCGTTTCACCTGGTGGTTCCAACAATCCCGAGGTAGATGTCGTTCATCGGGAACTGTGCACAGTCTGGGCCCAGGTTCAGAGGAAACTAGAGGCGTCCCAGAGCGTACAAAAGACTCAGGCTGATAAAAGACCTTCAACTAACCCTCTGTTTGTGGTCGGGGATCTGGTGTGGCTGTCTTCTAAAAATTTGCGCCTTAAAGTTCCGTCCAAGAAGTTTGCTCCCCGGTATATAGGGCCATACAAAATCATTGAGCTCCTCAACCCTGTATCCTTCCGGCTGGAGTTACCCCCGTCTATTCAGATACACAACGTGTTCCATGCCTCCCTCTTGAAAAGTTGCTCCCCATCCTTGGCTTTATCGAGGAAACCTCCGGTCCCTGTTTTCACTCCGGATGTAGCCAAGATTGTGGACAGCAGGATGGTCCAAGGCTTCCTCCAGTACCTGGTCCATTGAAGAGGATACGGGCCTGAGGAGAGGACTTGGGTACCCGCCCGGGATGTTCACGCCGGTATATTGCTCAGGAAGTTCCATCTTCGGTTCCCCAACAAGCCAGGCCCACGTAGAAAGGGTCCAGTGGCCCCTCATAAAAGGGGAGGTACTGTAAAGGGTTTGCCAGACACAGGTTCTATGTCGACGCCAATGGTTAATCAGCCTTCATCAGCTCCAAGGTCTGCTAGAGTGACGCGATCTGTTACCACTCAGGCTGGCAGGCTGAGGAGAGGGAGAACCTATCACAGCCTGGCCTGACGGTTCTAGCTCCAGCCCTTGGTCTATTTCTACCCTCACTTGCAGCATGTTCCTTGCCTGTGATTGTCTGGTTTCCTGGCTCTGCGATTCTTGCTACTTACCTTATTGACCGCTGTTACTTATTGACCCTGGCTTGACTGACTATTCTCCTTTTCTGATTTGCTACTTCGTACTCTCCTGGTTTGTCTCGGCTCGTTCACCACTGCCTGTTGCTCACGGTGTTTCCGTGGGCAACTGCCCCTGCCTCCCCCTTTTTCTTCTGTGTGCCCTTGTCTTGTGTTGTCTGTCTTGCACTTATTGAGCGTAGGGACCGTCGCCCAGTTGTACGCCGTCACCTAGGACGGGCCGTGCAAATAGGCAGGGACTGAGTTTCGGGTAGATTAGGGCTCACCTGTCTGTCTCCCTACCCCGTTTCATTACACTATGACACCTGATAGCTCTGCTACTTGATAGGAGACAGCGGCTCAGCAGACAGTATCACATATAATATGCTTAGATACAACGGCTTAGCAGACAGTACCACACATGCTAGGCCCAAATAGAAGGTTAATTGTGAAAACATTTCTTATGGTGTTTCTCGATAAATGTCACTTGAACTGGTATAATTTAAACAGTTAACCGATGAATGGCGCTGTTTATGTGGAATTTACCCTGCGGCCTAATGTACCATATAATGTATTACATTTTTTTTTTTTTTAAAACCTACATTTTGTGGGGTGAATTGAAAAAAAAACCTGTAATTCCGCCATTTCTGTTTTGATTTTACAGTGTTCATCGGGCGGCATGAATTGCATGATAACTTTATTTTGCGGGTCGTTACGATTATGGCAATACCAAATTTATATCGTTTTATTTTTTATAAAATAATTTGTTTTTGTGACGCTGCATTCGAAGATGAACTGCATAGTTTTTCAATGCAACAGCACTTCATAGGGCGGGAAGGGGTTAAAACCCACTCTCTGAAGCCCCCTTCAAGATACATTTCAACTAATCTGGTCCCCATGGCAGAAATCTGTCTTTCCATCTGGCACCTCCAGCAGACTCCTTTCAGTCTAGTTTGATTTCTTTTACCTCAGAGTTCCTCTTTTTACCTTTTTTTAATTTCTTCTTTCCCTCTCCCCTTCTTCTCCTTCTCCCCCCACTTTTTTTGAACTATTTCTAACAGGAGCTGTGCAGGATTAGAAAAATATGTCTGCTTTCTTCCAAATACAGCACCACACCTATCCACAGGTTGTATCTGGTATTGCAGGTTAGCTCCATTGAAGTGAATGGTAATGAGCTGTAGTACCACACACAACCTATGGACAGGTGTGGTGCTGGTTTTTGGAGAAAGCAGACAAGTTCTCTCATCCTGGACAGCCCTTTGTCATGGATAGTTCTTGTGCGGAGATGCTCCCTGCATTATCCCTTTTCCTTTATGGCCGCTGATATGTTCTATTCAGCTTTATGGCCTCTGTGGTAAGTACACTGCCAGTCATTAAAGGGTTAACACTTCAGACCACTGTGGGTGACGTCACAATGTATGAGTTGTGCAGTGGTAATAAACTCCTGTAGTAATGATGATGAAGGTGCTGATGTCATAAATACAAATGTTTATGACATAAAGAAGATTCCATATTAGAAGGTTTTACTGCCACGTTCAGCGCCATATTGGATGGGACTGAGGACCTTGAGCTTGACTTCCCCACCAATACCGACCTGATGTCATTTGGAGGTTCTATCAGGGAAACCCTTCACCCCAGACCACTTCTTCATCACAGTGATGCCATCCTCTTCATACGGGTTGTCTGTAATAGAGGGGGGTTTCCAGCAGGAGATCCCCCTCTATTATCCGGAGCGGAGACAGGTGCTACAAGGAGGCATCTGGAGGACCCGTCTCATCCGTGGATCGCCCATTCATTTTAATGGGTGCCCAGGAAGAGAGACATCCGCCTAGCCAACCAGATCAGCCGATTTATGTGTTTTATGTCGTTCGTTCATTGTATTGTCTTTCCTTGAAAATCTGAGAAAACGTACAAATTCTGTTACAAATGATATTTTGGCACCTTCTAAGCCCAGAGGAAGGGCAATCCTCCAGCCATGGTTTCCCTACAGGTTTCCCCCACAGGGGGTTTTTCCTTTCCTGCGTGCTGGAGGGTGACTCTTCGTGAGTCGGAGGTTTGCCATTTTGGGTTTGGTCATATAATATAATAAAAGTTTTGACCATTTAACACCCAATTCTAATGTTTTGTGTCTTTATTTTGCATTCTTTGGTTTGGTGATTGGGATTCTGGGTCTATCACATATCACAAAATCATAAGGCCGGACATCTACTTCCCACACTGACATAGAATGGAGAGAACAAGCGTTGCTGCACAATTAAGTGTACACATCCTTACATTAACCCCTTCCCGACATTTGCCGTATGGGTACGCCATGGAAAGCTATGACTTCCCGCAAATTGCCGTATCCAAACGCCAAATGTTTGGCACCGTCTCTGAATCTGAGTCGGTGCCATCATCACCGGATCTCAGCTGTATCTTACAGCTGACATCCGGCTGTAATGGCGGGGACTGAAATTAGCTTTGATCCCTGCCATTAACCCCTTAAGTGCAGAGTTCAAACGCGAGTGCTGCACTTAAGGTGTTTGCAGCTCATCGGAACCCCAGCAATGAAATTGCCGGGGTTCCGGTGGCTGCAATGGCAACCGGAGGCCTAATACTGGCCTCCCGGTCTGCTTAGCACGGAAGCCGGTCAAGATCCGCCCGGCGGCGGAGCTTGATTGGCTTCCGTAGCCACCGGCAAGATGGCGCCGGCTCAGGAGCTGATCCGGCGTCATCAGCGGTGGAAGTCAGCTGTATGTTACAGCGGACATCCACCTGTAATGGCAGGAACCGGAGATAGCTCCGATCCCTGCCATTAACCCCTTCGATGCAGCAATCGAAAGCGATTGCTGCATCGTAGTGGTTACTAGCAGATCACCAGCCCTGACAGGCAATCAGGACTGGCGACTGCTGCTATGGCAACAGGAGACACAGTGGCCTCCTGCTCTGCCATTACGGAAACAGCCGATAAGGCCTTGTCGGAAGGCGAAGCCTGATCGGCTTGCTGTCAGTGAATAACTGACAGATCTAATACATTGCACTACGTAGGTAGTTCAATGTATTAGAAAAAAAACATCAGACAGTTGGAACTTCAAGTCCCCCAGTGGAACGTGAAAAAAAGGGTAAAAGAAAGTATAAAAAGTGTAAAAGAAAGTGAAAAAAATAAAAGTTTCAAGTAATCAAATAAAACTTTTTCTCTTATCAAGTCCTTTATTATTGAAAACAAATAATAAACCATACGTATTTGGCATCGCCGCGACCGTAACGACCTGAGGTATCAAAATGTTATATTATTTATTGCACGCGGTGAACAGCGTAAAAAAAACCGTAAAAAACTATACCTGAGTTTCTGTTTTTTGGTCACTTTGCCCTACAAATATTGGAATAAAAAGTGATCAAAAAGTCGCCCGTATCCAAAAATGGTACCTATAAAAACGATAGCTCGTCCCGCAAAAAACACGCCCTCGTACAGCTCCGGCGACAAAAATATTAAAACGTTATGGTTCTCACAACTTGGCGACAGAAAAAATACATTCTTTTTACAAAAGTAATTTTATTGTGCAAAAAGTTGTAAAACATAAACTTTCACGGGTAATAAAATAATACTCAAGTCTGCCACATACATTTATTTATAGCAATCTTCCCAGTTCAAAATGTATTTTAAATTGTGTGAAATATTGTATTTTTTAGCCTATTAAATATGTATATTTGTAATTCTCTCGATGTGAGCGCTGAAGAGGTTTATATCCGTTATCCCTATAAATGAAATATTACCTCATTAAACTGCAACGAGATTATTTGGTATTGACATCATCTTTGGACATGTCCAGTGTCCATCATGTGATGAACAAACAACGTTTACAGAATGACAATATAACTCCTTACCGGCGCTCCAGTTCAGCACTATTATGCTGGACAGCTCCACTACGCTAGATCGCTCCCATTCATAAAGTGCTGGAGGTAGTGGTGCGCCCTCTTGTGTCTAAAAACTAATATGCAGGATACCATTACTCTGCTCAAGCAATAGCACCATCTTACTTAACTAGTTGCAGCCACCAGGCTTAATTAACCCCTGCAGTTACCCGGATATAAACCTCCTCCTAATGCTTTGTTATCCAGCAATAAGCCATGAGGAAGGACGTGGTGTGCGTCTGAAACGCGTAGGCAGCTTTCTATCAATCTCTCACTATTTACACTCGGGATTAATCTTGTTTTAAATACTCCTAATAAAATTGGAACTTTGTTCTATTTGAATCTACTGCGCTGGATCCTCCATTCCTTTTGTTTTCCTGCATTCAACACGGTGAGCCGTCACGGAGATCCAGGCGCATATCGCAGAAAGCCTGCAGTCACGGTGAGCTGGAGGATTCCTCCCACTGTTTTGTTTGCATATCTATACATGTCACTTAATATATATAGATTTTTTATTTTTCATGATATATATTTATATTTTTTTGTATATACATAGTTTTGTGTACACTTATACTATATGAATTCACATAACCAATTTTATACATAGGTTCTACTCACTTTTTTATCACACATAAAAACATACAACATATAATGTTTTACCAATTTCGGGTCACTTTATTTCATATCACCATCATACATAATATAAATATATTTTTAATCTATTTATTTTTATGCATTTATTTCTCAATGATGTGCTTGACATATAACCATGATCGATGATAGAATTATAGTTCATAACGCCATCGCCATACTGTCAGTTTGGTTCTTCATCCAATGTATAAATCAATACTATGTCTTTTGTTGCGACATCGTCCAGTCAGGCTAATCTGTATCCATACCCACCTATATATCCAGGCATGTACAGCTGTGCGCTTACGCCAGGGGGAGTGACTGGGCTATCTCGTGGCTCGTGCGTCTATATCCCGGTGGGCGGGGTTTCGCGACGTCAGCCGTCGTCGATCCCCCGCCCGCCTGGATGACGCGTGGCCAGGAGTGTGCCGTCGGCCATCTTTAGACCTGGCGCATGACGCCAGTACGAGCTAACACATTGCCTGGATGAGTAACGCCCCTATCATGCCTGATTGGATGCTGTGCATGTAAATGGAGGGTCCCACTGGAGAGACGCCACCCCCGGACGAAGGCATTTTGCTGAAACGCGCGTGGGATGTGACGTCTCTGGTTGTGCTAAGTGAGCCACATGGGTAGGTTACTTGTTTACTCATCTCTTGATCTTGCTTGTCTATGTTCTGTTACTACGCACTGACCATTATACCCAGTCACCTGCATATATATGATTGCTGTACTGCCGTTCACATGCTGATCAGCTGGATCATTGTGACATGTGCACCTGACATCCAGTACTTTGAGTGTTGGATTGTATCTCTCAATACCCATGCCGGTTACCAAGTGCTTACATTTTGCTCTCTGCACAGAGGGACGTCCTGTTCATGCTTTGCATGACTCATTTTTATTGTTTATGTATTTTGAATAAAGATTGTATTTTTCTATATGAGACTACTGTGTGTTAATTGTACCCCATACCTTGTAGGTGTTTCTTGCTCAAATATCGGGGTCAATACACCAAGATATACTTGCTTTATATATGTTTTTGTCCCTTTATGGTTTACGATTCTATAACTATACATATAGGTTGACATAAACTTTCCTGAATGTACCAATAGGTGATTATTGCAGGTTCCCCTGGCTTGGATTTTGTATAGACTTGGTAAACTGTTGTTTGGCCAGCTACAACTCCACTATGGCGGTGCGGCATAGCGGGTCCACATACCCACAGATCGTGACATGTTCTAACACAGTCTTATACTGTCAGCGATGATTGGAAACTGTCAGTATGTATGGACACAGACCTTTAACCGGTTAAGGACTAGGCTGTTTTACAGCTAAATGACCAGAGCGCTTCTTTAGATGACTATAACTCTGCAGGTGAATAAAGTTCATCTTTGAATTTTACACTCTTCTTAAAGGACAGATAGGGCTTTGTTTTAGTGGCATTTCTCAGTATATATCATTTTTATTTCTTTCTCTAAAGTGGGCAAAATTGGCAAAAAATGCAAGAATTTAGCAATTGCGTCAGTTTATACCAGCATTTTTCACACACGGTATGGACCACGGCCAAAATTCATCTCCTTTCACATTCTGCCACTTCTCCCGTGCATGGGGATACCAAATATGTGGGCCTTATTATCACATAGAGATGTAGGAGGGCGGACGATAGAAGAAGATTATTTCACAAATCGCTTTTTTTCAAAGCTGGTTTTACAAAACTCAACAGAGTTTCTATAACACGTCCAAAATATCTGCTCTTGAAGCAGAAATCCCAAAATATTCATCTAGGGGTAGAATGGGAATTTATTTTTTGGGGTTTTCTAAAATAAGAAATTGCAGGTTTATGCGCATGGAGCTCTCCAGCAGATGAACTTTAGAGAACATGCAAACATGACATCCACCCCCCACCCATTCCCTCCCCCACCCTTGGAGTAAAATCAGGGGACAAATAAAAACGTAATGTAGGGCAAATATATTTTCAACGAATTAACTAAAATCTAATAATGCAGAACAGTGGGGTATTTTTTAAAACATGGCTCAATGCACAGGCCTGGTTGTGAGGGACATGAGGGACAGAAATATCGGGAATCTTTGCGGTGCCCGTCTTTTCTGCAGACGCGGCACTTTTTCTGGGGGTTGCTTCTGGTTGGTGTTGGGGGAATCCGACTGATGAAGTGTCTTTCAGTCAGTCGCGTGACATCCTCAGACTGGGGGCATTCTCGGGTGTCCTGAACATCAAATATGAGGCCTTCAATAATTTTCTCCTGGAAATCCAGGTATGTGTCTCTGCCTCTGTTTTTTTGTAGAGCGCAGATGAGTTGTGGATTTGCCACCTGTAACAGATAAATGGCCACTTTTTTGTACCAGGTTTTAGTTTGGCGTTTTACTAAATAGGGCTGTAAAACCTGGTCGCTTAAATCCACCCCCCCCCCCATGTACTTGTTATATTCGGACACGCTCACTGGTTTGTGCTTGTCCGATGTTGCCCCTCTTTCCCTCACTGCCACTGTTCCTGCGGTATGAATCGTGCTTAGCACATACACGTCTTTGCGATCCCTGAACTTGACCACCAGCAATTCCTCGGATGCATAAGCACAGGAGTCCCCCTTTACCATGCGCTTCTCCACTAATTGCTGTGGAAAACCAATTCTGTTTTTGCGCATAGTACCACATGCCCCAGTCCTTGCAGCATGCAAATGCCTAAACAGGGGCACACTGGAATAAAAATTATCACCGTACAGGTGGTACCCCTTGTGAAGCAGAGGCTGCATTATCTCCCACACGATCTTACTGCTGGTGGAAAGATCAGGGGGGCATCCAGGAACATTTATTGTGCGGTCCCGCCCTTCATAAATCCTGAAGGCGGTCAGTGGCGGATTAAGTAGACCATGGGCCCTGGGCTGTTACCCAAACTTGGGCCCCCCTTCTTCACCGCCGCCCTGGCGCGCCGTAACTATTTTTAACACTACCTTTTTGGGCAAGCATTAACAGTGTTACGATTTCCCTTGTCACAGCGCGGTGTCCCTACATACTGAGAGTATCACACTGTGCTGGGACACATCCTCCTGACAAGGGGAATTGTCTATCAGTCCTGGACTGCAGAAAGACTTTTTGTGAAATACAAGGATTCCTATAATAAACATGTCAGGAGAGGTGACAGATTCTCTATAAATCTTGTAACTCACAGGTGACGACGTCTCAGATTCTAGTAGTTTTTTTCCTCTTTTCTTCTCCATCCGGTCCAGCGCTCATGACGATTTCTCCCGGCCATGACTCATTTCTGCAGAATTTGCCACTCAGACGTCTCCTCACTTTTCCAACATTTCCACACCTATAAACGAAAATAAAGTTATCATGGTGCCACATACTGTACCCCTAAATATAATAGCACCAAACACTGCGTGCCTGAATATAATAATACCACACACTGTAAAACACCACATATACACAGCCCCCTGTACATAGTGCCACACACAGCCCCTGTAGATATTACACAATCCCATAGATGGCGCCACATAGAGAACCCTGTAGATATTACACACCCCCATAGATATCGCCATACACAGCCCCCTCTATATATCACACATCCCCCCCGTAGAGAGCGTTACACACAGCCCCCTATAGATAGTGCCATACAGCCCCCCTGTAGAGAGCGCCACACAGCCCTCCCCCTCTTGTAAATAGCACCAAAAAGCCCCCCCTATAAAGAGCACTACACACATACCACTGTGGATAGCACTACACAGCTCCCCCTTGTATATAGTGGCACACAGCGCTCCCCCTTGTATATAGTGGCACACAGCGCTCCCCCTTGTATATAGTGGCACACAGCGCTCCCCCTTGTATATAGTGGCACACAGCGCTCCCCCTTGTATATAGTGGCACACAGCGCTCCCCCTTGTATATAGTGCCACACAGCGCTCCCCCTTGTATATAGTGGCACACAGCGCTCCCCCTTGTATATAGTGGCACACAGCGCTCCCCCTTGTATATAGTGGCACACAGCGCTCCCCCTTGTATATAGTGGCACACAGCGCTCCCCCTTGTATATAGTGGCACACAGCGCTCCCCCTTGTATATAGTGCCACACAGCGCTCCCCCTTGTATATAGTGGCACACAGCGCTCCCCCTTGTATATAGTGGCACACAGCGCTCCCCCTTGTATATAGTGGCACACAGCGCTCCCCCTTGTATATAGTGGCACACAGCGCTCCCCCTTGTATATAGTGCCTCAAGGTTATGTACACATTTAAAAACTTTATATCATCATTTTATATATATATATATATATATATATATATATATATATATATATATATATATATATATATATATTAGTATGTGTGTGATTGATTTCATTAAAAAATATTTTCACTTTTTGAGATACAGCTGCTTTGTATCCTGTATCCGTCAGGTCAGCAGGACTGACGGGATCAGTGACACGCAGGATCCACCTCAAATCTATCACATCTAAGATTATAATTTAGCGCAGGGCCCATTTCACTGATCCCGTCAGTCCTGCTGACCTGACGGATACAGGATACAAAGCAGCTGTATCTCAAAAAGTGAAAATATTTTTTAATAAAACGGAATTACAAAGTTGCACCAAACACACATTTTTATAAAAAATAAATAAAAACGACGTGATTTTTGCGACGTTTTTTCCGTAGACATTGCAGGTTTCGTTTTTTATCGTTTTTATGCACACCTTTTTTGCTATTTTAGAATTTTTATTCATAAAGTTTGAAAATAATAGTAAAAAAATAAGCTTTTTTAAGTTTCAGCTATTTTTTTTGGTAATAACATAGTTTTACCCTAAAATAGACCTGTTATTTGTGATCGTCATTGTTTACCGTAAATTTCTATATATTACATGTCTATATTAGGGTAATTGGGTCAGCGCTAGCGTTACAACAATGATTGGCGGGGGGGGGGCGGTTTTGGGTGGGTATTTTATGTGTATTTATTATTTCATTTTTTTTGCACTTTACTTTACTATTTTTTTATTATTATGTTCTGTTCCTCAAAGGTCAAAAAAGACCTTTGGGGAACTTTATATATATTTTTTCTTTCTTTTACACCATGTTTTTCCACTGTAACTGGAGCTGCACAGCAGCCCCAGTTACAGGGGAAATCAGCCCTCTCATAGTGACGATTGTCACTAATAGGGCTGTGCTGGGTCTAGTTAGACCCAGCAACAGTCTGTCACTAACGGCACCCGGAGATCATGTGACCAGTCACATGATCACCGGGAGGAATAGAGACAGCACCGCTGCTGCTGTCTCTATTCCTATACACAGCGTTCATTGAACGCTGTATAAGAAGACATCGGAGAAGACAGAAGCAGCGAAAGCTGCTTCTGTCTTCTCCTCAGGGTCCCCGGCAGTCACTGACAGCCGGAGACCCGACATTCAGCAGCCCGATCGCGCGGGCAGCAAGTTAAAACCCGAGCCGTAGAAAGTCTATGGCTCGGGTTTTAAGGACCCGTCCCTGACCGCTGGCCGTAAAAATACAGCCAGCGGTCGGGAACCAGTTGGGCAGGAGGATAAGCCAACTAACCTCAGCCCCGGTGACCGCCCGGCTCTTCTCTTCTCTTGCAGCTTTGGAGTAACAGAACAGCCGTCCGTCGCTGTTCTGTTACTCAATGGCGCACTTGTCAGGGAGGCGTGTCCTACCCCTTTCCCGGCCAATTCCCTGCTCCTCCCCTGCTCATCTTCGGAAGTTAGCAGCGCTAGCGCGCTGAATAGGTTTGGAAGTTGATGTGCGGTTCGGGCTGCCAGGGGCCCCCTGGGAGCCTCGGGCCCCGGGCGGCCGCACGAATCGCCCATATGATAATCCGCCACTGAAGGCGGTGGTATATCCTGACCCGCTTTCACACAGTTTGTAGAGCTTAATGCCATATCTTGCCCTTTTGGAAGGTAGATATTGGCGAAAGCTAAGTCTGCCATGAAAGTTGAGGAGGGATTCGTCCACACTTACATTCTGCTCAGGGGTGTAGAGTTGCAGAAATAAATTATTCAGGGAATTTATTAGCGGTCTTATTTTGAACAACCGATCTCGGTTTGCATCGGTACTTGGGGGGGCCTGTGCGTTGTCATTGAAGTGGAGGAACCTCATTATTGTCTCATAACGAGACCTGGGCATTACTGCAGAATATACTGGGGTGGCTTGGGCGGGTCTTGTTGACCAGTAAGACCTAATGGAGGGCTTTTTGACAATACCCATATTTAGGGTGAGCCCCAAAAATTTTTTTAATTCCTGCAAATTGGTGGGCGTCCAATCTCTGGCATGGGTGGATGAAGGTTTCTGCCTTATATATTGAGTGGCATATAAATTTGTTTCGTGGACAATCTGATTTAGGATGTCGTCCGTTATAAATAAATGGAAGTAATCCATTTGGACAAAATTTGTATTGTCCACGGTTATGCCAGGAGTGGCAGTAAATCCATGGATTCTAGGCCCTAAAGATGGGGCAGGTGCCCATACAAGAGCCTGGACTGAACGGACCAGGCTGTCCTGTGCTACAGCGCTACTTGGCCCTGCGCTTTCATGTTCTGCAATTTCAACTGCATCAGGGACAACGTCCCCTGAAGATGAACCTGAAGTGACGCTGTCATCGTCACTACCTAAAACAGGTTCCATCTCGGACGTAACTAACACTTAGGGTATGTGCACACACACTAATTACGTCCGTAATTGACGGACGTATTTCGGCCGCAAGTACCGGACCGAACACAGTGCAGGGAGCCGGGCTCCTAGCATCATACTTATGTACGATGCTAGGAGTCCCTGCCTCGCTGCAGGACAACTGTCCCGTACTGTAATCATGTTTTCAATACGGGACAGTCGTCCTGCAGAGAGGCAGGGACTCCTAGCATCGTACATAACTATGATGCTAGGAGCCCGGCTCCCTGCACTGAGTTCGGTCCGGTACTTGCGGCCGAAATACGTCCGTCAATTACGGACGTAATTAGTGTGTGTGCACATACCCTAACACTAACTAAACAAATTTTTTTTTTTTTTTTATAAAACACACAAACTAACTGCTACATATATCTACACTACCGCTAACAAAAAAATAAACCGCTATTGCTATATATATTATATATATGTGGATATATATATAATTATATACTCCCTACCTGCCTATTCTAATAGAATAAAAGAAAGAAAGATAGATAGAAAAAAAGATAGATGGATAGATAGATTGTATAGATAGATAGAAATCTATCTATACAGAGAATGTTTTATGAGTGTAACTGTATTTTTTTTCACAGTATTCTTCTGGCAGCAATTCTCCCGAGTCTCTTCTTCTCCTCAAACTGAAACAATGTTTGAGGAGAAGAAAAGAGGCAGGAGATTTACTGCCAGAAAAGTCAAAATAAAACAAATGTGGTCGCTGTGATAGGTTTTCACAGCGACCACATGTTCAGGGACCATCAGATTGGTCCCTGATACTCTGCCCATTGCCCAGAGCTGTTGGTAACAGCGTGGGCACAGGGCTGTGTGCACGCGATCGAGTGCACACTGTTTTCTATGCAGAAATGCATGTGATCGCTGTGATTGGTTGTCACAGCGATCACATGTTCAGGGGCCAAAAGATTGACCCCTGACATTCTGCCCAGTGCCCATGGCTGTTAGCAACAGCCAGGGCATAGAGCTGTGTGCACGCGATCACGCGTGCACAGTCTCTGAAGTGAAAGACAGACTTGGGGTATACTAACAATGCTCAGGCAAGGATCAGATGGGTTGGGCCCTTCTTATAGTCCAGGAAATCATGTGTGTTGATGATGGTGATTTCCTACATGTGCGTTCGCTGGCCCTTTAAGAGAGGGCACGAGCGTGCGCGCGCACCCTACGGGACAGAGCAGATCGTAGCAGAAGTGAGCGCTGGCGTCTCCTGGGAAGGAGATGGGAACCAGCGCTCACAGATCCATGGCTGCGGGTGTCAGGTGAGTGGACCCGATGGCCCTGGACGCTACAGTATCCCCCCCTCTTACGCCCCCTCTTCTTGGGACTAGAGCGATAGGAACTTCTTAACAAGAGCAGGGGCATCAAGGTTCTCCTCCGGCTCCCAGGACCTCTCCTCAGGACTAAAGCCTCTCCAGTCCACCAAATAGAAAGTCCTTCCTCCTACCCTCTTGCAGTCCAGGATCTCCCTCACCTCGAACACATCAGAAGAACCGCTGGGAGCAGTTGTGGAACAGGAAGTCTTGCTGTAGCAGTTCAGGACCACTGGTTTCAGGAGGGACACATGAAAGGAGTTGGGGATTCTAAGGGTAGGAGGCAGCCGCAGTTTATAGGAGACAGGGTTAATCTGTTGCCGAATCTCAAAAGGACTGAGAAACCTGGGAGCAAACTTGTATGAAGGCACCCTCAAACGAATGTTCCATGAGAACAGCCAGACTTTGGTACCTGGAAGATACTGTGGCGGCTCTCTTCTTGTATCCGCTTTTCGCTTCATGCCCGGGTCTGTTGCCAAATTTACAGGAAGTCCCCAAATGCAGAGTCAGCAGCGGGTACCTGAGAAGTAGTAGACACTGGAAGAGGGACTCTAGGATGTTGACCGTATACAATGTAAAACGGAGTGGAAGTGGTGGACTTGCTTGTGTGGTTGTTGTACGAGAACTCGGCCCATGGAAGAAGCTGTACCCAGTTATCATGCTGTAAGGAAATGAAGTGACGGAGATAATTCTCCATGATCTGGTTGATCCTCTCGACTTGCCCATTGGACCGGGGGTGATAGGCTGTGGAAAAGTCCAATATCACATCCAGGAGTTTACAGAGAGCCCTCCAGAACCTTGAGGTAAACTGAAACCCCCGATCGGACACAATGTGAAGGGCAAGCCATGCAAGCGGTAGATGTGCTGGATGAAGAGATTCGCCATTCGGGGAACAGAAGGTAGGCCGGTCAGCGGGATAAATTGTGCCATCTTCGAGAACCGGTCCACCACCACCCAGACAGTGTTGCATCCTGCTGAGGGAGGAAGGTCAGTGACAAAGTCCATCACAATGTGCTGCAAGGTGGCATTGGGTATAGGCACAGGTTGATGGAGGCCGGCAGGCTTGGAGTTAGTAACCTTGTTAGAAGCACACACCGTGCAAGAAGAGACAAAGTCCACAACATCCTTGGGGAGCGTGGGCCACCAAAAGTGACGAGCAATCAGGTCTCGGGTTTTATGAACACCAGGGTGCCCAGCCAGTTTAGAACTGTGTCCCCATCAGAGAATTCTTCTCCTGCCTGCTAATCGAACAAAAGTCCTCCCCGGAGGGATGTCTCTAACCTGCAAAGGATTGGCAGTGATAATGCAGGACGGGTCTATGATAGCTTGAAGAGACTCCACCGTGTCATCCGTTTCAAATGACCTGGACAGGGCATCGGCCCTCACATTCTTGTCAGCGGGACGTAGTGGAGCACAAATTGTAAACGGGTGAAGAACAGCGGCCACCTGGCTTGACAGGGATTTAGTCGTTGAGCGGACTGTAGGTAGGTGAGGTTCATGTGGTCGGTGTAGATTAGGATGGGGTGAGCTGCGCCCTACAGCAGATGTCTCCACTTCTCCAGAGCCAATTTGATGGCCAGTAACTCCTGATCCCCAACAGAGTAAATGCACTCTGCAGAAGAAAAAAGTCTCGAGTAGTAGCCACATACTACTGCCTTTCCTTTGGGGCTCCTCTGGAACAGAAGTGCGCCTGCACCAACATAAGAGGCATCCACCTCCAAAGAAAACTGTATATATACGTCAGGATGATAGAGGATTGAGGCAGAAGTAAAGGCTTTTTTGAGACAAAAAAATGTGGACTCTGCCTCTGGGGTCCACACCTTGGCGTTCACACCATTCTTGGTAAGGGTGGAAATAGGAGATGTCAGTGATGAGACGTTTGGGATAAACTGCCGGTAGAAATTGGCAAATCCCAGGAAACGCTGTATGGACCTTAGACCTTGAGGACGTGGCCACTCCAGGACAGCTCTCACTTTCTCAGGATCCATCTTGAGACCTTGATCCGATATGATGTAGCCCAGGAAGTGCAGAGAACTCCTCTCAAAGATGCACTTCTCCAGCTTGGCGTATAAATGATTCTCCCTTAATTGTAGTAGAACTTGACGGACATGCCTCCGATGAGTTGTTGGATCTGGGGAGAAAATCAAAATATCATCGAGATAAACAACAACACAGATATAGAGAAGATCTCGGAAGATATCATTAACGAGTTCCTGAAACACTGGAGGAGCGTTACACAGTCCGAAGGATATCACTACGTATTCGTAGTGCCCGTCACGGGTGTTAAATGCCGTCTTCCATTCGTCACCCTGGCGGACCGGAGCAGAAGTGAGATGGGGACCAGCGCTCACAGATCCATGGCTGTGGGCATCAGGAGGTGAGTGGAACCGACGGCCCGCGGCCATAGATGCTACATGTGAGTAAACTCGCTAATATACATTCCCGTCCCCCTTGGTGCTGTTTCTGAGATTTTCATAGATTTTTATAGCGCTGATGAGGAACCGGAAGTCTAGTTGTACAGTCTTCTTTGGTGACGACACGACTCTTCGTCATGTGATCGGCCCCGCTGTACACTATGTACTCGCTGTACTACTGCTCCTGCAGTATACGGAGCACAGCGCCGCTCTCTGAGAGGTTCCTCTGAGAGGTTCATGTTGTTTCTCCTTTGCTTTATCTAATGCTAAAAACTAATAATGATTATTTTTTTTTTTTAAATGCAAGCCCCTCAGTTGGAGTCACTGGGACCCAACACTAGAATTTCATCTGATTTGTCAGATTATGGCACAATTTTCTATGGGGAACTTATGGTGGTTATTTTGATATTCCCATACTGTTTTTTGACACAGACCACCTACCTAAACATTGCTACAGACAAATCCACCTCTTCATGGTAAAGGTATTCTCTAATGCCAGTGCTGTCTTACAACAGGATAATGCCCCTGCCACACTGCAAAAATCGTTCAGGACTGATGTGAGGAACATGACAAAGAGTACAAGGTGTTGACCTGGCCTCCATATTCTTAATTCAATCGATCATCTGTGGAATGTGCTGGAAAAACAAATCCAATCCATGGAGACTCCTACTCACAACTTACAGGACTTAACCCCTTAATGACGAAGCCTAGGTTGGGCCTTAAGGCTCAGAGCCCATTTGTCTAATCTGACATGTGTCAATTTATGTGGTAATAACTTTGGAATGCCTTTATTTATCCAAGTGATTCTGAGAATGTTTTCTGGTGACACATTGAACTTTATATTAGTGGTAAAATTTGGTTGATACATTCAGTGAAAAACAGAAAAAATTACAGAAAATGTGGTGTAAGGCAGATGGTTATACCACACAAAATAGTTATTAATTAACAATTTGTTTTTTAAAATAAAGGACTTAATATTGAAAAAAGGTTTTTTATACAACTGTTTTTTTTTGTCTCACTAGGTGACTTGAAGTCAGGAATCCCTGATCGCTATTCTAATACACTGCACTACATGCGTAGATGACAAACCCCGTAGATGACAAAGCTTCCGTAGATGACAAACCCGAAGGCCATTGTTAGGCCTCCTGTTGCCATAACATGATGGAATAGAACGTCAAGGAGCAGGAAGGGGTTAAAGGATCTGCTAACGTCTTGGTGCCAGATACCACAGGACACTTTTAAAGATCTTCTGAAATCCATGTCCCAACGGGTCAGAGCAATTATGGCAGCACGAGGAGGACTACACAAGGCAGGTGGTTTTAATGTTATGTCTGGATGGTGTATATGTTAGTAATTAATTTCTATTCATTTGTACATTGATGGAAATTAGGGTATGTTCACACGCAAACTCAAAAATATCTGAAAATACAGAGCTGTTTTCAAGGTTTTCAGCGTTTTTTACGGCCGTTTTAGGAGCTGTTTTCAATATTGTCTAGGAAAAACGGCTCCAAAATCGGCCCAAGAAGTGACTTGCACTTCTTTTGTGAACGTACCCTAAAAAAAGAGTAATTTTTCTGTGCTTTTTATTTTTACAATATATATCAATCACCCTAAATATTGTAATCTTGGGGCCTACATTGCTCCTATGTAAACATGGGAACGCCACCATTCTCACCAGTTTTAAGGCGTAATGTAAGTCTTAGGCCAAAACATAGTAGTTGTCGAAACGCCAATCCAACCGAGATGGAATATGAAATATCCAAGATAGAAGGGAGTCCCAGGCATAAAATAAGATAAGATAACTTTATTAATCCCCGAAGGGAAATTCCAGTATCACATAAATGGATTC
The DNA here is from genome assembly GCF_050947455.1 of Rhinoderma darwinii. Classification (NCBI taxonomy): domain Eukaryota; kingdom Metazoa; phylum Chordata; class Amphibia; order Anura; family Rhinodermatidae; genus Rhinoderma; species Rhinoderma darwinii. Next base: position 171,400 of record NW_027464043.1, on the reverse strand, counting down.
TGGGAAACGGCATTAGGGATCTTTTATTATTAGATCTCTGTGCAGATTGAGATTCTGGCGTCCAAGGTGAAGATGATGAAGAAGACTAGGTGGTACTGTAGACAAAACAAAAAATAATCAGACCAGACGATAATCACTCAGCAATATACTGGTGCCGAAGCTCCAGCCATGATTTCACAACAATACTATAGATGTCAGTGATCATACCTGTACTGCTGGTGTTTCTTCTGCACCACAGCTGTTGGTACTTATCTCCTCCTCTTTCTTTGAAAGGCATGGACGCGGCACAAGGGACAGCGTGGATTTGTCGGGATCCAATGTGCAATACAAGGCAGATGGAATATGTGAGAACATGGCAGAACGGTGACTTGCTCTCCAATCTCATAGTCCTCTAGGCATATAGTGCAGGACTGGATGTCTTCATTTTCAGTAAAGTTTCGAGATGGGAGTCTATCAATCTGCCTGCCTCTCCTGCCTCGCCGACGTTGTCTTCTCTGCATAGGTCTGCTGTCTGTGGTCTCTGTTGTCGACTGTTGGTTGGGAAGCAGCTGACTGGTGCTTGGTGTTGGCTCCACCAGCCTGTTAGATGTTTGCTGAGGAGATCTGCTTCCTTCTCTGGACGGCTGCAGGTTTGGTAGCGGCTCACTGGTGCTGGGGTCTTGTGTTGGTTCCTCCAGCCTTTCGGATCTCTCCTGAGTAGTTGATGGAGTAGACCCAGGCTGGGATTCTCCAGGAATTCTGAGCTCGGTCTCACTATTAATACGACGGCCACTTGTCGTTTCAGACTGTTCTATTGGCTCAGGTCGTAATGGGGACCGGCTTCTGTCCGCTCCTTCTTGCTGCAACCTACGGCGCGGTGGAACTTGACCACGTCTTCGTCTCCTGTCGGGGACATTGTCATGGTCTTCATCCTGTTCCACACTCTGACGCCTTCTATGTCCAGATCTTAATCTTCCATCAGCAATGCCTAGATGTGAAACAATGTGTATAACATATATTAATTATGTACAGAAAAAATGGGAAAAAGATCAATACCAGACATTTCCTATGGACTCGCGTGGCCTTCTTTCTAGAGGAAAGCTCCCATGTTTTTCAAATCTTGGACAACAGTTTTGATACTATGAATATATACACAGTGGAGTCACATTATTATAACTACTACTAATATCCAGAGTAACCGGCGTGTGCAGCACGGACAGCAGTAGACGGGCTGGGAGTGACTCAATAAGGTGCTGGTCAGTGGTCTCATATGTGGAGCCTCGCTGACTCCATACATCCCAAATTTCCTTGATTGTGCGTGGGGGAGGATCCATGAAGCGAACAACACGATTGGCATGGTCCCACAGATGCTCAATTGGGTTCAAGTCTGGACAAATAGGGGGCCAGGGAAGTACTTGGAAGTCTTGGTCGTGCTCTTCCAACCACTGTCGGGCATTTATAGTCGTGTGACATGTCGCATTGTCTTGCTTTAAGATTCCATTTGCTCCAGGGAAGACAATCAGCATGTATGGTGGATGTGATCTGTAACGATGGATTCATATCTAAATCGGTTCAGAGCCTTCCATATGGATGAGTGGCCCAGAGAATGCCATGGAAAAATACCCCAGACGCTGACGTCGCCGCCAGCTTTTTCCAGCAATGGTTGTAAAGTCCATCCTTTCGATGAAGCAGAAAACTTGATTTATCGGAGAAGACAACCCTTTGCCAATCATCGGTGCTCTGAGACCAATACTGCCGTGCAAATTGAAGCCATTTTCTCTGATGCACCTTTGTTACATAGGAGCAGTGACCATCCGTCGGGTTCAGAGCCCCATACGCAGCCGGGTTCGCTGAACTGTTGTATTAGACACACGTCTGGTAGCCAACGTTCACCTCTCAAATACATGGCACGTGGTGCTCTGCAGTTTCCATGTCCGTTATTCTCAATTGTGCCATTTATCCACTCACGATACACTGTCACCACAGCAGCACGCGAACAGTTCACAAACTGCGCTGTTTGAGAAATACCGCCACCCTTGGTCCAAAAGACAATAATCATCCCTTTTTGCAACTGAAAAACGGTGCATTTTTTGCGGACGCAAAACGGACACGTTTGTGTGAAACTAGCCTAAATGTATCTGATATAACAAGTTCCACTTACCTTGATTTATCCGGGAACTTTCGTCTATTGCAAGCTGCAAGAGTTCTCGGTAACTCATTGTTCCTTGTAGCAGGCGGCTTGATGTTTAAATTCAGGAACAATGGAAAAACGGGATTCCTCAAATAAGAGGGAATCTACCACGATGTTCAGAAGTTGCACTGGTGTTTAAGTGCTCTGAACAGATGATGTAGTAGTCGCTTTGTAGCACAAATTCTCTCTTTGAAAAACCAAGTGAAGTTTCAGCATCAGCATCAACTCGAGATATGGCACTGATGTGACCGCGCTTGGGGTACTTAGAACTTCACGCCATTGTGATGTCACTGCTATAGATGCCACACCCTCCATTGTTCTGATGACATCACTGCCTGCAGTGATGTCATAATGCTTACGGTATGTCATAAACGGTCCCCTGCTCTGCATTATACCAATCACTGCAGCAAAGCCTCCAAATAAATAAATAAATATATATATTAAATTTTTTTATATTTACATATTGCAGCTGAAAATCTCTAATATTTGTTTAGTAAATGTTTCTCTATAATTGTTTAGTAAATGTTGTAGCACACAATTCATCTAAGTAAAAGTCTTAGTAACAGATTACCACAATGGAGAGGTGGAAATGTAACTTTATTTTTCTAAAACTAGATGGTTCTGGAGTAAATAAGAATCCTTTATAACCTAAAGAGGTTGTCTGGTATAAGAAACCCATTGTAAATACCCTATTGGGGAATTCTAAGTTAAGAAAGGACAAGTCTCTTATTGATTTCACTGTGTAATGCTTAGTTTCTCCTGTGGTGGCGCTGCAGGGGAATTCAACACTTCTCAAGTTCCATCACAGATTAAATCTGATCGCTGGGGGTCACAATCAGCGACATTAAGCTGCACTATCTGGATGTACAAATGACACTGGATGAGGGCCGTATTGTGACAGACATTTACACCAAACCAACTGACTGAAAATAACTTTTTAATTTTAGCTTTCAAGCCAAATCAGCAAAAAAATAAAATTTCACAAAGCCAACTACATAGTGATAGAAAAAGCTGCAGAACTTCGCATATAAATGAGACGGATATGTGAGAGGCAGATAGATAAGGCGTGCTCTAGCAAAGTAAAAAATGAGCCCCCTGTAAAGGATCTGCCAGGCACAACTTCTGTGGATACGCCCAAAGGTGATCAGTCTGCACCTGAGTCTATGTCTCTGAGACTGACTCCATCTTCCACCACTCAGGATGGCAGGCTTAGGAGTGGGAGAGCCTATCGCAGCCTGGCCAGACGGAGCTAGCTCCCGCCCTCTGTCTATTTATACCTGCCTTTCCTGTTCCTCCTTTGCTTGTGATTCTTCTCGTGTGGTTTCCTGGCCTTGCCACAGCTCCTATCTATTTGATCCTGCTCCATACTGACCCTGGCTTACTGACTACTCTCCTGCTCTGCGTTTTGTACCTCGTACACTCCTGGTTTGACTCGGCTCGTTCACCACTCTTGTTGCTCACGGTGTTGCCGTGGGCAACTGCCCCATTTCCCTTAGCTTTGTGTACCCTTGTCTGTTTGTCTCGTGCACTTACTGAGCGTAGGGACCGTCGCCCAGTTGTACCCCGTCGCCTAGGGCGGGTCGTTGCAAGTAGGCAGGGACAGAGTGGCGGGTAGATTAGGGCTCACTTGTCCGTTTCCCTACCCCCATCATCACATAATCACAAGCCCATATACCTAGTCTACCCTGGTCCCTGATACTACTATGGACCCCCTTGAGACCCTGGCTCAGCAAATGCAGGGTCTCTCCCTACAGGTCCAGGCCATGGCTCAGAGGGTCAACCAGCCTGACGCTATTATGGTAGTGCCCCTCACCTCACCTCTTGAACCCCACCTCAAGTTGCCTGACCGGTTCTCAGGGGACCGGAGGACTTTTCTCTCCTTTCGGGAGAGTTGTAGGCTCTACTTTCGCTAAAAGCCTCACTCCTCAGGTTCTGAGAGCCAGCGGGTGGGTATAATTATGTCCCGGCTCCAGGAAGGGCGCCAAGAGTGGGCCTTCTCCTTGGCTCCTGACGCCCCTGAACTTTCCTCCGTTGATCGTTTCTTTTCTGCTTTCGGACTCATTTATGACGAGACTGACAGGACTGCCTTTGCCGAGAGTCAGCTGGTGACCTTACGTCAGGGTAAGAGACCTGTTGAGGAGTATTGTGCTGACTTTAGGAAGTGGTGCATAGCTTCTCGGTGGAATGACCCTGCCTTAAGGTGCCTGTTTAGGTTGGGTCTGTCGAACGCCCTGAAAGACCTGCTAGTTAGCTATCCCTCTTCTGACTCCCTAGACCAGGTTATGGCTTTAGCGGTACGACTTGACCGACGTCTCAGGGAACGACAACTTGAACGTTTTTGTGTTTTCCCCTCTGACTCCCCCATGATGCCTCCCGAGGTCCCGTTGCTTCGCTCTTCCACGGAAGACTCGAAGGTACCTATGCAACTCGGGGCCTCCGTGTCCCCCCGACAACGTAGAGAGTTCCGCAGGAAGAATGGTCTCTGCTTCTATTGTGGGGATGACAAGCATCAAGTGAATACCTGTCCTAGGCATAAGAATAAGCAGCCGGAAAGACTTCCGCGCCTAAGTGATCATCGGGGAGGTCACTTGGGCGCACAGGTATTTCCCGTAAATATGAAACGTAATAAGATCTTGCTTCCCTTTCAGGTCTCTTTTGGTGGTAGGTCTGCCACTGGCAGTGCCTTCGTGGATTCAGGGTATTCTGCTAATATGATGTTTGTGGAATTTGCTATGTCTCTAGCTATGCCATTGATTAATTTGCCTAAACCTGTCCCGATAGTGGGTATCGTCGACTCCACTCCTCTTGCTAATGGTTATTTTACTCAGCATACCCCTGTTTTTTAACTCCTTGTTGGCTCCATGCATTTGGAGCAGTGCTCTGTACTGTTGATGCAGGGATTATCGTCCGATTTGGTTTTAGGCCTTGCCTGGTTGCAGTTGCATAATCCCACGTTTGACTGGAATACTAGGGGGCTTACCAAATGGGGTAATGAATGCTTGACGTCATGTTTTTATGTTAATTCTATTTCTCCCCCTGAGGAGGTGAACACGCTACCTGAGTTTGTTCAGGACTTCGCTGATGTTTTCTCTAAGGAGGCCTCCGAAGTGTTACCTCCTCATAGAGAATACGATTGCGCTATCGAGTTGGTACCAGGAGCTAAGCTCCCTAAGGGTTGGATATTTAATCTTTCTTGTCTCGAACGTGAAGCCATGAGAGAGTATATCCAGGAATGCCTGGCTAAGGGTTACATTCGCCCCTCTACTTCTCCGGTAGGTGCTGGCTTCTTCTTCGTAGGGAAGAAGGATGGTGGTCTTAGGCCATGCATTGACTACCGTAACTTCAATAAGGTCACTGTAAGGAACCAGTATCCCCTTCCTTTGATTCCTGATCTCTTTAATCAGGTCCAGGGGGCCCAATGGTTCTCTAAGTTTGATCTACGGGGGGCGTATAACCTAATCCGCATCAAAGAGGGGGATGAATGGAAGACTGCGTTCAACACGCCCGAAGGTCATTTCGAATACCTCGTTATGCCCTTTGGGTTGTGTAATGCTCCCGCGGTCTTCCAGTATTTCATAAATGAGATTTTAAGAGATTACCTGGGGGTATTTCTTGTAGTGTACCTTGATGACATACTGGTGTTTTCCAAGGACTTGTCCTCCCACATTGAGCATGTCAGGAAGTTGCTCCAGGTCCTTCGGGTAAACAAACTGTTTGCGAAAACCGAAAAATGTGTGTTTGGGGTACAGGAGATACAATTTTTGGGTCAAATCCTCACTCCTCATGAATTCCGCATGGACCCCGCCAAGGTCCAGGCTGTGGCGGAATGGGTTCAGCCTGCCTCCCTGAAGGCGTTACAGTGGTTCTTGGGGTTCGCTAATTATTACAGGAGATTTATTGCTAACTTCTCGGTCATCGCTAAGCCTCTTACGAACCTCACTCGCAAAGGTGCTGATCTCCTCCACTGGCCTCCTGAGGCTGTCCAGGCTTTTGAGGTCCTTAAGAAGTGCTTTATCTCGGCCCCGGTGCTGGTTCAGCCCAACCAAATGGAGCCATTTATCGTGGAGGTTGACGCATCTGAGGTGGGAGTGGGGGCTGTCTTGTCCCAGGGTACCAGGTCCCTCACCCATCTCCGTCCTTGTGCCTACTTCTCCAGGAAGTTTTCGCCCACTGAGAGTAACTATGACATTGGCAACCGCGAACTCTTAGCCATTAAATGGGCATTTGAAGAGTGGCGCCACTTCCTGGAGGGGGCTAGGCACCAGGTAACGGTCCTTACCGACCACAAGAATCTGGTTTTCCTAGAATCTGCCCGGAGGCTAAACCGGAGACAAGCTCGATGGGCGCTATTTTTTACCAGATTCAACTTTTTGGTTACCTATAGGGCTGGGTCTAAAAATATTAAGGCCGATGCACTGTCGCGTAGCTTCATGGCCAGCCCTCCTTCGGAGGAAGATCCTACTTGTATTTTGCCTCCTGGTATAATCATTTCTTCTATTGATTCTGATTTAGTCTCTGAAATTGCGGCTGATCAAGGTTCAGCTCCCGGGAACCTTTTTGAGGACAAGCTGTTTGTTCCCCTGCAATTCCGGCTAAGGGTACTTAGGGAAAATCATGACTCTGCACTATCTTGTCATCCAGGTGTCCTGGGTACCAAACACCTCATTGCCAGAAACTATTGGTGGCCTGGGTTACCTAAAGACGTTAAGGCCTACATCGCCACTTGTGAGGTTTGTGCTAGGTCCAAGGCTCCCAGGTCCCGACCAGCGGGTTTACTACGTTCTTTGCCCATTCCCCAGAGACCTTGGACCCATATCTCCATGGATTTTATCACCGATTTGCCTCCGTCTCAAGGCAAGTCGGTGGTGTGGGTTGTAGTAGACCGCTTCAGTAAGATGTGCCACTTTGTGCCCCTCAAGAAACTACCCAATGCCAAGACATTAGCTACCTTGTTTGTCAAACACATCCTGCGTCTCCATGGGGTCCCTGTCAATATTGTTTCGGACAGAGGGGTACAATTTGTTTCATTGTTTTGGAGAGCCATCTGTAAAAAGTTGGAGATTGATCTGTCCTTCTCCTCTGCCTTCCATCCTGAAACTAATGTCCAAACCGAGAGGACTAATCAATCTCTAGAACAATATTTAAGGTGTTTTATCTCTGAATGTCAATATGATTGGGTCTCATTCATTCCCCTCGCCGAATTTTCCCTTAATAACCGGGTCAGTAACTCGTCAGGGGTCTCCCCCTTTTTCTGTAATTTTGGGTTTAATCCACGGTTCTCCTCCGTTTCACCTGGTAGTTCCAACAATCCCGAGGTAGATGTCGTTCATCGGGAACTGTGCACGGTCTGGGCCCAGGTTCAGAAGAACTTAGAGGCGTCCCAGAGCGTACAAAAAACTCAGGCTGATAGAAGACGTTCTGCTAATCCCTTGTTTATGGTCGGGGATCTGGTGTGGTTATCGTCTAGGAACTTGCGCCTTAAGGTCCCGTCCAAGAAGTTTGCTCCCCGGTTTATAGGGCCGTATAAGGTCATTGAAGTCCTCAACCCTGTCTCCTTCCGACTGGAGTTGCCCCCATCTTTTCGAATACACGACGTGTTTCATGCCTCCCTCCTTAAACGCTGCTCCCCGTCCTTGGCTCCCTTGAGGAAACCTCCTGTTCCCGTTCTCACCCCTGAGGGGGTGGAATTCGAGGTGGCCAAGATTGTGGACAGCAAGATGGTCCAAGGCTCCCTCCAGTACCTGGTCCATTGGAGAGGATACGGGCCTGAGGAGAGGACTTGGGTAGCTGCCCGGGATGTTCACGCTGGGGTATTGGTCAGGAAGTTCCACCTTCGTTTCCCCAATAAACCAGGTCAACTTAGAAAGGGTCCGGTGGCCCCTCATAAAAGGGGGGTACTGTAAAGGATCTGCCAGGCACAACTTCTGTGGATACGCGCATAGGTAATCAGTCTGCACCTGAGTCTATGTCTCTGAGACTGACTCCATCTTCCACCACTCAGGATGGCAGGCTTAGGAGTGGGAGAGCCTATCGCAGCCTGGCCAGACGGAGCTAGCTTCCGCCCTCTGTCTATTTATATCCTGCCTTTCCTGTTCCTCCTTTGCTTGTGATTCTTCTCGTGTGGTTTCCTGGCCTTGCTACAGCTCCTATCTATTTGATCCTGCTCCATACTGACCATGGCTTACTGACTACTCTCCTGCTCTGCGTTTTGTACCTCGTACACTCCTGGTTTGACTCGGCTCGTTCACCACTCTTGTTGCTCGTGCACTTACTGAGCGTAGGGACTTTCGCCCAGTTGTACCCCGTCGCCTAGGGCGGGTTGTTGCAAGTAGGCAGGGACATAGTGGCGGGTAGATTAGGGCTCACTTGTCCGTTTCCCTACCCCCGTCATTACACCCCCATTACTTTATTTTTCTGATCTCAAATGCCAAGATACAATCCCGTTAGTAAGCCCTAAATATACACCTCCTGCAATGAGCCATAATACAATTGTGGGGATCAGACCTTAACCGCTTCCTGCCGCAGCCATTTTGAATTTTTTTATTTTTGTTCTTTCCTCCTCACCTTCCAAAAGCCATAACTTTTTTATTTTTCTGTTGATATATCCATATGAGGGCTTGATTTTTGCAGGACGAGTTGTAGTTTTTCATGGCACCATTTATTGTACTAATGAAATGGGAAACTGAAAGAACTTTCTTTGTGGGTTCAAAAAGGAAAAAAACAGATTTCTCCATTGTTTTTTGGGTTTAGTTTTTATGGAGATCACCGCGCGGTTTTGTTTCGCCGTTATCTGAGAGCCATACGTTTTGTTTTCTTTCCGTCGCTGCAGCCGTGTGAGGGCTTGTTTTTTTGTGGCACGAGCTGTCGTTTTTATTGGTTCATGAGACTTTTTGATCATCTTTTATTCCATTGTTTGTGGGAGATGAGATGACCGAAAAACACTTTACTTTTTTTACATTGCTTTTTTTTAAACTTTTAATATTTTAACTTTATATATAAATATATATATATATATATATATATATATATATATATATATATATATATATATATAAACTTAATTTAACTGTATTTTACTTTCTTTACTTGCCCTCTAGGGGACTTAAACCAGCAATCATTGGATCGCTTGCAGGATATACTGCAATACTAATGTATTGCAGTATATCGTGTTCTTTACCTGCTCTTATTAAGCCTTGCCAGGGGTGCAAAGATAGCAGACCTGAGGGCCTACATTAGTCCTCCAAGCTGCAATGACAACCATCGACACCCCGCAATCGCAGGGGGGCAATGGGCCGTCAGAGATGGCCACCCCCTTTCTTTCTAATGGCTTAGTTACCGCAGTTACTATTGACCTCAGCATCTAAGGGGTTAAACGAGTGGGATCGTAGTAATCTACGATTTCGCTCGTCGCAGTGAACTGTCAGTTGTAACATACAACCAACACCAGCAAATTATGGAGTGAGCTCAGTCCGCAACCCCACTCCATACTTCCCTCCTGGCCTACACCGTATATATACACGTTGGTTGTCGTGGAAGGGGCTAGGCAGCATTGAAGGGTTATGCTGCTATAAAGCAGATCTTCCCTTACAAAAACTAATGACGTTTTGGCAACCAAAGGTGCCCCCCTCAGCATCAGAGCCCCATAGCAGCTTCTATGGCTACTAGGGCTATAGTTATGTCCATGTACAGGGGGAAGATTTGACAGTAACACTACAGGTGATGTATTATAACAGTATACATCTAGTATTAGGATAAAATAGAATGACGTACCAGTCCCCAGACATTAGTAGATACGGGTCACTAAGCAAATCATGGTGGTTCCAAGTACCAGGCTCAGGACCAACACCTAGAAGAGGAGGAGAGAGTATAAGGAGGTTAAAACGTGGCCAGGTGCGGTGGATTCACTGCTTGTACACAATGCATCTTAAAGGGGTTATGCGGGGACTAAAAATTATTAGCAGTGTTCTCACTGCATTATGTGATGTCACGGTTTGTGGGTATGTGGACCCACCAGGCTGCACTGCCATAGCAGCGAGGCAGCTAGCCAAATAACAGGGAACACCTGAAATACAAAGTCCCGCACAAGGGTACCAGGATAGTCCAGAAAGTGGCCGCAGCTCTGGCACGGATGGAGGTAGGTAACACAGGACGTGGCGGATGACACAGGTGCAGTAGACACGACTCCAACTAGTAGGCACAGGAACAAGAACACAGTACGGGATACAGGAACGGGTAACAGGGCACGGGTAACAACTGGAACGGGAAACAGTAAGGGACCATTTGAAAGACAGACTTGGGGTATACTAACAATGCTCAGGCAAGGATCAGATGGGTTGGGCTCTTCTTATAGTCCAGGAAATCATGTGTGTTGATGATGGTGATTTCCTACATGTGCGTGCGCTGGCCCTTTAAGAGAGGGCACGAGCGTGCGCGGGCACCCTACTGGACAGAGCAGATCGTAGCAGAAGTGAGCGCTGGCGTCTCCTGGGAAGGAGATGGGAACCAGATCCATGGCTGCGGGCGTCAGGTGAGTGGACCCGATGGCCCTGGACGCTACAGTATCCCCCCCCTCTTACGCCCCCTCTTCTTGGGACTAGAGCGAGAGAGGAACTTCTTAACAAGAGCAGAGGCATCAAGGTTCTCCTCCGGCTCCCAGGACCCCTCCTCAGGACCAAACCCTCTCCAGTCCACCAAATAGAAAGTCCTTCCTCCTACCCTCTTGCAGTCCAGGATCTCCCTCACCTCGAACACATCAGAAGAACTGCTGGGAGCAGTTGTGGAACAGGAAGTCTTGCTGTAGCAGTTCAGGACCACTGGTTTCAGGAGGGACACATGAAAGGAGTTGGGGATTCTGAGGGTAGGAGGCAGCCGCAGTTTATAGGAGACAGGGTTAATCTGTTGCCGAATCTCAAAAGGACCGAGAAACCTGGGAGCAAATTTGTATGAAGGCACCCTCAAACGAATGTTCCATGAGGACAGCCAGACTTTGGTACCTGGAAGATACTGTGGCGGCTCTCTTCTTGTATACGCTTTTCGCTTCATGCCCGGGTCTGTTGCCAGATTTACAGGAAGTCCCCAAATGCAGAGTCAGCAGCGGGTACCTGAGAAGTAATAGACACTGGAAGAGGGACTCTAGGATGTTGACCGTATAAAATGTAAAACGAAGTGGAAGTGGTGGACTCGCTTGTGTGGTTGTTGTACGAGAACTCGGCCCATGGAAGAAGCTGTACCCAGTTATCATGCTGTAAGGAAATGAAGTGACGGAGATAATTCTCCATGATCTGGTTGATCCTCTCGACTTGCCCATTGGACTGGGGGTGATAGGCTGTGGAAAAGTCCAATATCACATCCAGGAGTTTACAGAGAGCCCTCCAGAACCTTGAGGTAAACTGAAACCCCCGATCGGACACAATGTGAAGGGCAAGCCATGCAAGCGGTAGATGAGCTGGATGAAGAGATTTGCCATTCGGGGAACAGAAGGTAGGCCGGTCAGCGGGATAAATTGTGCCATCTTCGAGAACCGGTCCACCACCACCCAGACAGTGTTGCATCCTGCTGAGGGAGGAAGGTCAGTGACAAAGTCCATCACAATGTGCTGCAAGGTGGCATTGGGTATAGGCACAGGTTGATGGAAGCCGGCAGGCTTGGAGTTAGTAACCCTGTTAGAAGCACATACCATGCAAGAAGAGACAAAGTCCACAACATCCTTGGGCAGCGTGGGCCACTAAAAGTGACGAGCAATCAGGTCTCGGGTTTTACGAACACCAGGGTGCCCAGCCAGTTTAGAACTGTGTCCCCATCGGAGAATTCTTCTCCTGCCTGCTAATCGAACAAAAGTCCTCCCCGGAGGGATGTCTCTAACCTGCAAAGGATTGGCAGTGATAATGCATGACGGGTCTATGATAGTTTGAAGAGACTCCACCGTGTCATCCGTTTCAAATGACCTGGACAGGGCATCGGCCCTCACATTCTTGTCAGCGGGACGTAGTGGAGCACTAATTGTAAACGGGTGAAGAACAGCGGCCACCTGGCTTGACAGGGATTTAGTTGTTGAGCGGACTGAAGGTAGGTGAGGTTCATGTGGTCGGTGTAGATTAGGATGGGGTGAGCTGTGCCCTCCAGCAGATGGCTCTACTTCTCCAGAGCCAATTTTATGGCCAGTAGCTCCTGATCCCCAACAGAGTAAATGCGCTCTGCAGAAGAAAAAAGTGTCGAGTAGTAGCCACATACTACTGCCTTTCCTTTGGGGCTCCTCTGGAACAGAAGTGCGCCTGCACCAACATAAAAGGCGTCCACCTCCAAAGAAAACTGTATATATACGTCACCTCCTGAAACCTGTGGTCCTGAACCGCTACAGCAAGACCTCTAGTTCCACAGTTGCTTCCAGCGGCCCTTCTGATGTATTCGAGGTAAAGGAGATCCTGGACCGCAAGAGGGTAGGAGGAAGGACTTTCTATCTGGTGGACTGGAGAGGGTTTGGTCCTAAGGAGAGGTCCTGGGAGCCAGAAAAGAACCTCAGCGCCCCTACTCTTATTAAAAAGTTCCTCTCTCACTCTGGCACCAAGAAGAGGGGGCGTAAGAGGGGGGATACTGTAGCGCCCATGGCCGCGGGCCGTCGGGTTCACTCACCTCCCGATGCCCGCAGCCATGGATCTGTGAGCGCTGGCCTCTGTCTCCCTCCTAGGAAAGGCCAGCGCTCACTTCCGCTCCGTCCGGCTGGGTCCCGTAGGGTGCGCGCGCACGCTCGCGCCCGCTCTTAAACGGCCAGCGCGCGCACATGAAAACAGTGATCATTAACCCACATGACTTCCTGCTCTATAAGAATGCCCCAGCCCTTCTGATCCTTGCAATAGCGTTGTTAGTCTTTCCCAGTCTGTCTCGCAAATGGTCCTTTAGTGTCTCCCGTTCCCGCTGTTACCCATGCCCTGTTACCGTTCCTGTATTCCGCATTGTTCCTGTGCCTACCCGTGTTCAAGTGCCATCTGCCACGTCAAGTGCCATCTGCCACGTCAAGTGCCATCTGCCACGTCAAGTGTCTTCTGCCACGTCAAGTGCCATCTGCTCATCGGATACTGCCCGCCACGTCTGGCGCCACTTTCCGTACCTGCCTCCATCCATGCTGAAGCCACAGCCACCGCCTGGACTATTTCAGGTACCTAAGCATTACTGTCTGCCATCTTACTTTCACATAGACTGTGACCTGGTCAGCTGCCTCCCCGCTATGGCAGAGCGGCCTAGTGGGTCCACAAACCCAGTGTCCGTGACAGTACGCTCAGGCCATGGAACCCGCTGGTCAGCCCAAGACCCCAGTACAGAAGATTCAGACAGAGATGCATGACCTACGCACTCGTCAGGATCAACTCCTTGAGTCGGTGAATTCTATTCTGGTCCGCCTGGATCTACTCGCTGTTCCACCCCCGGTTCTTCCTCCAGAGGCTGTTGCCGTGCCACTGCCTGTTGCTCCCCCTGTTTGTTCCGGATCCTCAGTTCCTCTGCCTCTTCCTCCTCGCTACGACGGTGACCCCAGAGCATGCAGAGGATTTCTTAATCAATGCACGGTGCATTTTAGGCTACGGCCTCATCTCTTCCCCTCCGAGGAGGCTAAAGTAGCGTTCATTATCTCCCTCCTCGCTGGCAAGGCCCTCGCATGGGTGAACCCAATCTTGGAGTAACAGGGACCTGTATCCTCGGACCTAGCCTTGTTCCTGCAGTCCTTTCGTGCCGTGTTCGAGGAGCCGGGTCGAACATCCTCTGCCACAGCCACTCTGTTGACCCTCAAGCAAGAAGGCTCCACAGTAGGGGAGTATGCGATCTCCTTCCGTACCCTAGCAGCCGAGCTGGCATGGAATAATGAGGCACTGGTGGCGACCTTCTGGCAGGGACTGTCCTCTCACATCAAGGACGAACTGGCAGCCCACGACCTTCCTTCTACCTTGGATGCCCTCATCCTGTTAGCCACCCGGGTTGATATGAGAATCTGGGAGCGCTCTCAAGAGGTTCGTCAGGAGAGCCGGGCCCACAGACCAGCACCCCCTGCCCAGAGACCACTATTGTCCACTCCTAGTGCGCTACCTGAGGAACCCATGCAGGTAGACAGAGTCTGGTTATCTGAAAAGGAGAAGCAGCGCAGACGCTCCTCTGGTCTTTGCATGTATTGCGGCCTCAAGGGTAATTTTGTGCGTCAATGCCCACAGAAACCGGGAAACTTCAGTACCTAGGGTTGGTTGGAGAGGCAACTCTAGGTGGAACGTCTCCAAATGTTAAAACCTCTTCCAAATTGTCGATACCTGTGGCCATCGTCACCGGACAGACTTCACATCCTTCCTCCGCCTATCTTGACTCTGGAGCGGCTGCTAATTTTATCCACCAAGATCTAGTGGATCGGTTTCAACTACCCACAGTCCGTCTGGAGAGACCCCTGGCAGTTGCCTTTGTGAATGGTCTACCGCTGCCTGATCCAATCATGCTCATCACTGAGCCGGTGACATTACGGGTAGGAGCTCTTCACTCAGAACAGATCTCCTTCCTGGTACTACCCAAGGCTATCAATCCTATCCTGTTGGGTCTGCCATGGCTCCGTCTACACGCCCCGACACTCGACTGGAGTTCTGGGGAAGTTCTTCAATGGGGCTCCAGATGCCATAGCCATTGCCTGTCACAAGTCCGTCCTGTTGTGCCCCCTCTGCCTCAGTCACTCTCCGATCTACCTTCTCAGTATACCAGTTTTGCGGATGTCTTTTGCAAACGAGAGGCTGAGATGTTGCCTCCACATCGGAATTATGACTGTCCCATTGAACTGGTTCCCAATGCTTCTCTTCCCCGTTGACGAGTATATCCTCTCTCCTTGCCAGAGACTTTATCGATGTCAGCCTATATCAAGGAGAACTTGGAGAGGGGTTTTATTCGGAAATCCTCCTCCCCGGCCGGGGCAGGATTCTTCTTCGTTAAAAAGAGAGATGGATCTCTCCGACCCTGAATTGACTACCGTGGTCTCAATCAGATCACGGTCAAGAACAAATACCCGTTGCCACTCATTTCTGAGCTGTTTGATCGCATACGAGTAGCCAAAAGTTTTTCCAAGCTAGATCTGCGGGGGGCCTATAATCTAATCCGGATTCGCAGGGGTGACGATTGGAAGACGGCATTTAACACCTGCGATGGGCACTACGAATACTGAGTGATGCCCTTCGGACTGTGTAACGCTCCCGCAGTATTTCAGGGAAGTTAAAGTCTGTCCTGGAATGGCCACGTCCTCAAGGCCTAAGGGCCATACAGCGGTTCCTGGGTTTCGCCAATTTCTACCGGCAGTTGATTCCGAACTTTTCTTCTCTGGCGGCCCCCATCTCTACCCTTACCAAGAAGGGTGTGAATGCCAAGGTGTGGACTCCGGAGGCAGAGTCCGCATTCATTAGCCTCAAGAAAGCCTTCACTTCAGCGTCGATCCTCCATCACCCTGACGTATCTCGGCAGTTCTCACTGGAAGTGGACGCTTCCTCTGTTGGTGCAGGCGCGCTTCTGTTCCAGAGGAGCTCCAAAGGAAAGTCAGTAGTATGTGGCTACTACTCAAGACTGTTTTCCTCTGCTGAGCGCAATTATTCCATTGGAGATCGGGAGCTACTGGCTATCAAATTGGCCCTGGAGGAGTGGAGACATCTTCTGGAGGGCGCTGCTCACCCCATCCTGATCTTCACCGACCACAAGAATCTCACTTACCTTCAGTCTGCACAAAGACTGAATCCTCGTCAAGCCAGGTGGTCACCCATTTCCAATTTCTGCTCCACTACTGTCCCGCTGACAAGAACGTGAGGGCCGATTCCCTGTCCAGATCATTTGAAACGGAAGACACGGTGGAGTCCCTTCAGACGATCATAGACCCATCCTGCGTTGTCACCGCCAATCCTCTGCAGCTTAGAAATATCCCTCCAGGGAGAACTTTTGTTCGGTTGGCAGACAGAAAAAGAATTCTCCGCTTGGGACACAGTTCTAAACTAGCTGGGCACGCCGGTGTCCGTAAGACCCAAGACCTGATCGATCGTCACTTCTGGTGGCCCACGCTACCTAAGGATGTTCTGGACTTTGTCTCTGCTTGCACGGTGTGTGCCTCTAACAAAGTGGCTCACAGCAAGCCTGCCGGCCTGCTTCAACTCCTGCCTGTACCCAGTGCCCCCTGGCAGCACATCGCTATGGACTTCGTCACGGACCTTCCTCTCTCAGCAGGATGCAACACCATCTGGGTGGTGGTGGACCGGTTCTCTAAGATGGCACATTTTATCCCGCTGACCGGCCTACCCTCTGCTCCTCGACTGGCAATTTCCTTCATTCAGCACATCTTCCGCTTGCATGGCTTGCCTCTTCACATTGTGTCCGACCGAGGGGTTCAGTTTACCTCCAAGTTCTGGAGAGCCCTCTGTAAACTCCTGGATGTGAGTTTGGACTTTTCCTCTGCCTATCACCCCCAGTCCAATGGGCAAGATGAGAGGATCAACCAGATAATGGAAAATTATCTCCGCAACTTCATCTCTTCACAGCACGATAACTGGGTACAACTTCTTCCATGGGCTGAGTTTTCATATAATAACCACACAAGTGAGTCCACCACTTCCACTCCGTTTCACATCGTGTACAGTCAACATCCCAGAGTTCCTCTTCCAGTGTCGACTTCATCTCAGGTACCCGCTGCTGACTCTGCATATGGGGACTTCCTGCAAATCTGGCAACAGACCCGGTCCTCTATTTTGCTGGCGGTAGACCGCATGAAGCGTAAGGCAGATACCAAAAGAAGAGAGCCGCCTCAGTATCTTCCTGGGACTAAAGTCTGGCTGTCCTCTCGAAACATTCACTTGAGGGTGCCTTCATACAAGTTTGCTCCCAGGTTCCTTGGTCCCTTCGAGATCCTGCAACAAATTAACCCTGTTTCCTATAAGCTGCGGCTGCCCCCTACCCTCAGAATCCCTAACTCCTTCCATGTGTCCCTCCTGAAACCTGTGGTCCTGAACCGCTACAGCAAGACCTCTAGTTCCACAGTTGCTTCCAGCTGCCCTTCTGATGTATTCGAGGTAAAGGAGATCCTGGACCGCAAGAGGGTAGGAGGAAGGACTTTCTATCTGGTGGACTGGAGAGGGTTTGGTCCTGAGGAGAGGTCCTGGGAGCCAGAAGAGAACCTCAACGCCCCTACTCTTATTAAAAAGTTCCTCTCTCACTCTGGCACCAAGAAGAGGGGGCGTAAGAGGGGGGATATTGTAGCGCCCATGGCCGCGGGCCGTCGGGTTCACTCACCTCCCGATGCCCGCAGCCATGGATCTGTGAGCGCTGACCTCCGTCTCCCTCCTAGGAAAGGCCAGCGCTCACTTCCGCTCCGTCCGGCTGGGTCCCGTAGGGTGCGCGCGCACGCTCGCGCCCGCTCTTAAACGGCCAGCGCGCGCACATGATAACAATGATCATTAACCCACATGACTTCCTGCTCTATAAGAATGCCCCAGCCCTTCTGATCCTTGCCTGAGCGTTGTTAGTCTTTCCCAGTCTGTCTCGCAAATGGTCCCTTAGTTTCTCCCGTTCCCGCTATTACCCATGCCCTGTTACCGTTCCTGTATTCCGCATTGTTCCTGTGCCTACCCGTGTTCAAGTGTCATCTGCCACGTCAAGTGCCATCTGCTCATCGGATACTGCCCGCCACATCTGGCGCCACTTTCCGCACCTGCCTCCATCCGTGCTGAAGCCACAGCCACCGCCCGGACTATTTCAGGTACCTAAGCATTACTGTCTGCCATCTTACATAGACTGTGACCTGGTCAGCTGCCTCCCCGCTACGGTGGAGCGGCCTAGTGGGTCCACAAACCCAGTGTCCGCGACAGCTGGCCTCCATATTCTTAATTCAATCGATCATCTGATAGATGTGCTGGAAAAACAAATCCAATCCATGGAGACCCCTACTCACAACTTACAGGACTTAACCCCTTAATGACGAAGCCTAGGTTGGGCCTTAAGGCTCAGAGCCCATTTGTCTAATCTGACATTATCTAAGGGGAGACATTTCCTCAACCTGTTGCAGGAAAATTTTATGTGCCAGTTTGTGGAAGACCCTACTAGAGGTGAAGCTCTGTTGGATCTGGTCATTTCTAATAATGCAGAGCTTGTTGGGAACGTCAATGTTCGTGAAAACCTCGGTAACAGTGATCATAATATAGTTATATTTTACCTATACTGTAAAAAACAAACACAGGCTGGGAGGGCAAAAACATTTAATTTTATGAAAGCCAATTTCCCCAGGATGAAGGCGGCAATTCAGGATATAGACTGGGAAGAACTAATGTCAAATAATGGGACAAATGATAAATGGGAGATTTTCAAATCTACTTTGGGTTATTATAGTGCAAAATTTATTCCTATAGGTAACAAGTATAAACGACTAAAATTAAATCCCACATGGCTTACACCTTCTGTGAAAGGGGCAATACATGACAAAAAAAGGGCATTTAAAAAATACAAATCTGAGGGTACAGCTGTAGCCTTTGTAAAATATAAAGAGCTTAATAAAATCTGTAAAAATGTAATAAAATTAGCAAAAATACAAAATGAAAGGCAGGTGGCCAAGGATAGTAAAACAAATCCCAAAAAATTCTTCAAGTATATAAATGCTAAAAAGCCAAAGTCTGAACATGTAGGACCCCTAGATAGTGGTAATGGGGAGTTGGTCATAGAAGATCAAGAGAAGGCAGAGTTACTAAATGGGTTCTTTAGCTCTGTATATACAACAGAAGAAAGAGCAGCTGATGTAGCCGGTGCCAGTGCTGTTAATATATCAGTTGATATACTGAATTGGATGAATGTAGATATTGTCCAAGCTAAATTAAATAAAATAAATGTGCACAAGGCCCCGGGACCAGGTGGGATACACGCTAGAATTCTTAAAGAGCTTAGTTCAGTTATTTCTGTCCCGCTTTCATAATATTCAGAGAATCTCTAGTGACTGGAATAGTGCCAAGGGACTGGCGCAGCGCAAATGTGGTGCCTATTTTCAAAAAGGGCTCTAGGTCTTCCCCGGGTAATTATAGACCAGTAAGCTTAACATCCATAGAGGGGAAAATGTTTGAGGGGCTATTGAGGGACTATATACAGGATTATGTGACAAAAAATAGTATTATAAGTGACAGCCAGCACGGTTTTACTAAGGACAAAAGTTGTCAAACTAACCTAATCTGTTTTTATGAAGAGGTGAGCAGAAGCCTAGACAGAGGGGCCGCTGTGGATATGGTGTTTATATGAAGAGGTGAGCAGAAGCCTAGACAGAGGGGCCGCTGTGGATATAGTGTTTATATGAAGAGGTGAGCAGAAGTCTAGACACAGGGGCCGCTGTGGATATAGTGTTTATATGAAGAGGTGAGCAGAAGTCTAGACAGAGGGGCCGCTGTGGATATAGTGTTTATATGAAGAGGTGAGCAGAAGTCTAGACAGAGGGGCCGCTGTGGATTTAGTGTTTATATGAAGAGGTGAGCAGAAGTCTAGACAGAGGGGCCGCTGTGGATTTAGTGTTTTTGGACTTTGCAAAGGCATTTGACACTGTCCCTCATAGACGCCTAATGGGTAAATTAAGGACTATAGGTTTAGAAAATATAGTTTGTAATTGGATTGAGAATTGGCTCAAGGACCGTATCCAGAGAGTTGTGGTCAATGATTCCTACTCTGAATGGTCCCCGGTTATAAGTGGTGTACCCCAGGGTTCAGTGCTGGGACCACTATTATTCAACTTATTTATTAATGATATAGAGGATGGGATTAATAGCACTATTTCTATTTTTGCAGATGTCACCAAGCTATGTAATATAGTTCAGTCTATGGAAGATGTTCATGAATTGCAAGCGGATTTAAACAAACTAAGTGTTTGGGCATCCACTTGGCAGATGAGGTTTAATATAGATAAATGTAAAGTTATGCATCTGGGTACGAACAACCTGCATGCATCATATGTCCTAGGGGGAGCTACACTGGGGGAGTCACTTGTTGAGAAGGATCTGGGTGTACTTGTAAATCATAAATTCAATAACAGAATGCAGTGTCAATCAGCTGCTTCAAAGGCCAGCAGGATATTGTCATGTATTAAAAGAGGCATGGACACGCGGGACAGGGATGTAATATTACCACTTTACAAAGCATTAGTGAGGCCTCATCTAGAATATGCAGTTCAGTTCTGGGCTCCAGTTCATAGAAAGGATGCCCTGGAGTTGGAAAAAATACAAAGAAGAGCAACGAGGAAAGATTAAAAGAATTAAACCTATTTAGCCTTGAAAAAAGACGACTAAGGGGGGACATGATTAACTTATATAAATATATTAATGGCACATACAAAAAATATGGTGAAATCCTATTCCATGTAAAACCCCCTCAAAAAACAAGGGGGCACTCCCTCCGTCTGGAGAAAAAAAGGTTCAACCTGCAGAGGCGACAAGGCTTCTTTACTGTGAAAACTGTGAATCTATGGAATAGCCTACCGCAGGAGCTGGTCACTGCAGGGACAGGAGATGGCTTTAAAAAAGGGTTAGATAATTTCCTAGAACAAAAAAGTATTAGCTCCTATGTGTAGAAATTTTTCCTTCCCTTTTCCCGTCCCTTGGTTGAACTTGATGGACATGTGTCTTTTTTCAGCCGTACTAACTATGTAACTATGTAACTATGACATGTGTCACTTTATGTGGTAATAACTTTGGAATGCCTTTATTTATCCAAGTGATTCTGAGACTGTTTTCTGGTGACACATTGAACTTTATGTTAGTGGTAAAATTTGGTTGATACATTCAGTGAAAAACAGAAAAAAATACAGAAAATGTGGTGTAAGGCAGATGGTTATACCACACAAAATAGTTATTAATTAACAATTTGTTTATTTAAATAAAGGACTTAATATTGAAAAAAGGTTTTTTATACAACTGTTTTTTTTTTGTCTCACTAGGTGACTTGAAGTCAGGAATCTCTGATCGCTATTCTAATACACTGCACTACATGCGTAGTACAGTGTAAAAGTGCTGTCAGTTACTCACTGACCGCAAACCTAAGGCAGGACAAACTAGGCTTCCGTAGATGACAAACCCTGAGGCCATTGTTAGGCCTCCTGTTGCTATAACATGATGGAATAGAACGTCAAGGAGCAAGAAGGGGTTAAAGGATCGGCTAACGTCTTGGTGCCAGATACCACAGGACACTTTTAAAGATCTTCTGAAATCCATGTCCCAACGGGTAAGAGCTATTATGGCAGCACGAGGAGGACGTTTTTTATGGCCGTTTTTGGAGCTGTTTTCAATATTGTCTAGGAAAAACGGCTCCAAAAGCGGCCCAAGAAGTGACTTGTGAACGTACCCTAAAAAAAGAGTAATTTTTCTGTGCTTTTTATTTTTACAATATATATCAATCACCCTAAATATTGTCATCTTGGGGCCTACATTGCTCCAATGTAAACATGGGAACGCCACCATTCTCACCAGTTTTAAGGCGTAATGTAAGTCTTAGGCCAAAATGTAGTAGTAGTCGAAACGCCAATCCAACCGAGATGGAATATGAAATATCCAAGATAGAAGGGAGTCCCAGGCATAAAATAAAATAAGATAAGATAACTTTATTAATCCCCGAAGGGAAATTCCAGTATCACATAAATGGATTCTGGGAAACGGCATCAGGGATCTTTTATTATTAGGTCTCTGTGCAGATTGAGATTCTGGCGTCCAAGGTGAAGATGATGAAGAAGACTAGGTGGTACTGTAGACAAAACAAAAAATAATCAGACCAGACGATAATCACTCAGCAATATACTGGTGCCGAAGCTCCAGCCATGATTTCACAACAATACTATAGATGTCAGTGATCATACCTGTACTGCTGGTGTTTCTTCTGTACCACAGCTGTTGGTACTTATCTCCTCCTCTTTCTTTGAAAGGCATGGACGCGGCACAAGGGACAGCGTGGATTTGTCTGGATCCAATGTGCAATACAAGGCAGATGGAATATGTGAGAACATGGCAGAACGGTGACTTGCTCTCCAATGTCATAGTCCTCTAGGCATATAGTGCAGGACTGGATGTCTTCATTTTCAGTAAAGGTTCGAGATGGGAGTCTATCAATCTGCCTGCCTCTCCTGCCTCGCCGACGTTGTCTTCTCTGCACATGTCTGCTGTCTGTGGTCTCTGTTGTCGACTGTTGGTTGGGAAGCAGCTGACTGGTGCTTGGTGTTGGCTCCACCAGCCTGTTAGATGTTTGCTGAGGAGATCTGCTTCCTTCTCTGGACGGCTGCAGGTTTGGTAGCGGCTCACTGGTGCTGGGGTCTTGTGTTGGTTCCTCCAGCCTTTCGGATCTCTCCTGAGTAGTTGATGGAGTAGACCCAGGCTGGGATTCTCCAGGAATTCTGAGCTCGGTCTCACTATTAATACGACGGCCAATTGTCGTTTCAGACTGTTCTATTGGCTCAAGTCGTAATGGGGACCGGCTTCTGTCCGCTCCGTCTTGCTGCAACCTACGGCGCGGTGGAACTTGGCCACGTCTTCGTCTCCTGTCGGGGACATTGTCATGGTCTTCATCCTGTTCCACACTCTGACGCCTTCTATGTCCAGATCTTAATCTTCCATCAGCAATGCCTAGATGTGAAACAATGTGTATAACATATATTAATTATGTACAGAAAAAATGAGAAAAAAGATCAATACCAGACATTTCCTATGGACTCGCGTGGCCTTCTTTCTAGAGGAAAGCTCCCATGTTTTTCTAATCTTGGACAACCGTTTTGATACTATGAATATATACACAGTCGAGTCACATTATTATAACTACTACTAATATCCAGAGTAACCGGCGTGTGCAGCACGGACAGCAGTAGACGGGCTGGGAGTGACTCAATAAGGTGCTGGTCAGTGGTCTCATATGTGGAGCCTCGCTGACTCCATACATCCCACATTTACTGGAGGGTGCGTGGGGGAGGATCCATAAAGCGAACAACACGATTGACGTGGTCCCACAGATGCTCAATTGGGTTCAAGTCTGGAGAAATAGGGGGCCAGGGAAGTACTTGGAAGTCTTGGTCGTGCTCTTCCAACCACTGTCGGGCATTTATAGTCGTATGACATGTCGCATTGTCTTGCTTTAAGATTCCATTTGCTCCAGGGAAGACAATCAGCATGTATGGTGGATGTGATCTGTAACGATGGATTCATATCTAAATCGGTTCAGAGCCTTCCATATGGATGAGTGGCCCAGAGAATGCCATGGAAAAATACCCCAGACGCTGACGTCGCCGCCAGCTTTTTCCAGCAATGGTTGTAAAGTCCATCCTTTCGATGAAGCAGAAAACGTGATTTATCGGAGAAGACAACCCTTTGCCAATCATCGGTGCTCTGAGACCAATACTGCCGTGCAAATTGAAGCCATTTTCTCTGATGCACCTTTGTTACATAGGAGCAGTGACCATCCGTCGGGTTCGGAGCCCCATATGCAGTCGGGTTCGCTGAACTGTTGTATTAGACACACGTCTGGTAGCCAACGTTCACCTCTCAAATACATGGCACGTGGTGCTCTGCAGTTTCCATGTCCGTTATTCCCAATGGTGCCATTTGTCCACTCACGATACACTGTCACCACAGCAGCACGCGAACAGTTCACAAACTGCGCTGTTTGAGAAATACCGCCGCCCTTGGTCCGAAAGCCAATAATCATCCCTTTTTGCAACTGAAAAACGGTGCATTTTTTGCGGACGCAAAACGGACACGTTTGTGTGAAACTAGTCTAAATGTATCTGATATAACAAGTTCCACTTACCTTCATTTATCCGGGAACTTTCGTCTATTGCAAGCTGCAAGAGTTCTCGGTAACTCATTGTTCCTTGTAGCAGGCAGCTTGATGTTTAAATTCAGGAACAATGGAAAAACGGGATTCCTCAAATAAGAGGGAATCTACCACGATGTTCAGAAGTTGCACTGGTGTTTAAGTGCTCTGAACAGATGATGTAGTAGTCGCTTTGTAGCACAAATTCGCTCTTTGAAAAACCAAGTGAAGTTTCAGCATCAGCATCAACTCGAGATATGGCACTGATGTGACCACGCTTGGGGTCCTTAGAACTTCACGCCATTGTGATGTCACTGCTATAGATGCCACACCCTCCATTGTTCTGATGACATCACTGCCTGCAGTGATGTCATAATGCTTACGGTATGTCATAAACGGTCCCCTGCTCTGCATTATACCAATCACTGCAGCAAAGCCTCCAAATAAATAAATAAATAAATATATATTACATTTTTTTATATTTACATATTGCAGCTGAAAATCTCTAATATTTGTTTAGTAAATGTTTCTCTATAATTGTTTAGTAAATGTTGTAGCACACAATTCATCTAAGTAAAAGTCTTAGTAACAGATTACCACAATGGAGAGGTGGAAATGTAACTTTATTTTTCTAAAACTAGATGGTTCTGGAGTAAATAAGAATCCTTTATAACCTAAAGACGTTGTCTGGTATAAGAAACCCATTGTAAATACCCTATTGGGGAATTCTAAGTTAAGAAAGGACAAGTCTCTTATTGATTTCACTGTGTAATGCTTAGTTTCTCCTGTGGTGGCGCTGCAGGGGAATTCAACACTTCTCAAGTTCCATCACAGATTAAATCTGATCGCTGGGATCACAATCAGCGACATTAAGCTGCACTATCTGGATGTACAAATGACACTGGATGAGGGCCGTATTGTGACAGACATTTACACCAAACCAACTGACTGAAAATAACTTTTTAATTTTAGCTTTCAACCCAAATCAGCACAAAAATAAAATTTCACAAAGCCAACTACATAGTGATAGAAAAAGCTGCAGAACTTGGCATATAAATGAGACGGATATGTGAGAGGCAGATAGATAGGGCGTGCTCTAGTAAAAGTAAAAAATGAGCCCCCCATTACTTTATATTTCTGATCTCAAATGCCAAGATACAATCCCGTTAGTAAGCCCTAAATATACACCTCCTGCAATGAGCCATAATACAATTGTGGGGATCAGACCTTAACCACTTCCTGCCGCAGCCATTTTGAATTTTTTTATTTTTGTTCTTTCCTCCTCACCTTCCAAAAGCCACAACTTTTTTATTTTTCTGTTGATATATCCATATGAGGGCTTGATTTTTGCAGGACGAGTTGTAGTTTTTCATGGCACCATTTATTGTACTAATGAAATGGGAAACTGAAAGAACTTTCTTTGTGGGGTGAAATAGGAAAAAAACGGATTTCTCCATTGTTTTTTGGGTTTAGTTTTTATGGAGATCACCGCGCGGTTTTGTTTCGCCATTATCTGAGAGCCATACGTTTTGTTTTCTTTCCGTCGCTGCAGCCGTGTGAGGGCTTGTTTTTTTGTGGCACGAGCTGTCGTTTTTATTGGTTCATGAGACTTTTTGATCATCTTTTATTCCATTGTTTGTGGGAGATGAGATGACCAAAAAACAGTGATTCTGCCCTCGACATTTTTTGTTTGTTTTAATGCATTCACCATGTGGGATAAATAATGTTATATTGTTATAGCTCTGACTTTTACGGATGTGGCAATACAAGTTATGTTAATTTACAGGGTGGGCCATTTATATGGATACACCTAAATAAAATGGGAATGGTTGGTGATATTAACTTCCTGTTTGTGGCACATTAGTATATGGGAGGGGGGAAACTTTTCAGCCTGGGTGTTGACCATGGCGGCCATTTTGAAATGTACAAGTTTCTGACCACTTATAAAATGTGTTCAAAGTGCTGCCCATTGTGTTGGATTGTCAATGCAACCCTCTTCTCCCACTCTTCACACACTGATAGCAACACCGCAGAAGAAATGCCTCCCGATCTGACCCCCTTAGACTTTTATCTTTGGGGTCATCTGAAGGCAATTGTCTATGCTGTGAAGATACGAGATGTGCAGCAACTGAAACTACGGATACTGGAAGCCTGTGCTAGCATTTCTTCTGCGGTGTTGCTATCAGTGTGTGAAGAGTGGGAGAAGAGGGTTGCATTGACAATCCAACACAATGGGCAGCACTTTGAACACATTTTATAAGTGGTCAGAAACTTGTAAATAACTCATGAAAGAATAAAGTAACGTTAAAACCAAGCACGCCATTGTTTTTCTTGTGAAATTCTCGATAAGTTTGATGTGTCACATGACCCTCTTCCCATTGAAAAAACTAAAGTTGGATACAAAATGACCAACTTCAAAATGGCCGCCATGGTCCACACCCAGCTTGAAAAGTTTCCCCCCTCCCATATACTAATGTGCCACAAACAGGAAGTTAATATCACCAACCATTCCCATTTTATTTAGGTGTATCCATATAAATGGCCCACCCTGTACTTTTTTTACATTGCTTTTTTTTTAACTTTTAATATTTTAACTTTATATATAAATATATATAAATATACACGAAACAAGAGCAAGTAAACACAGCACTCCACAACTCCAGAAAATCCGGCCATGTGCTCGTCACCAGGGGATGAATCAGTTCCCCTTATTTTGAATAGAAATACAACGTAGAATATAGTAACGGCACCAGGACCCCAAGACAGATGAAAAACAGGGTGGATTTATTCACCTCAAAACACAGCAACGTTTCGGTTCAACAGGAACCTTTCTCAAGCCATGACAAACTCACAATGGTGTCAAGTATAAGTAGAGGGAACACATCAGCTAACAATCAAGTCATTAGATGTACAAAACCCATTATATGTGTGAACACAATATCCAACAGCATTTATAAATATTAGTGCAAAAGTGCATCTCTTTACAGTAAACACAGTGATGCATAGTGTTACAATTATATTTAGATCCCGTGTAAACAGCATGAATAGTGACAAATAAGGATAATTAGACCAATAAGGAAGGAGGCCGGGGCCAATTGTATCCAGGTGTAAATACACTTACAGTAAGCAGTCAATCCGTAATGTCCGCATAGCCAGCGTGTGGAATAGGCGCGCATCAACTGCGCATGCTCCAAGATGGCGTCCAAACCGGATATTCAATCCGGTGGAACGCATCGAGCGGAGCAGTTGTCACTGCGCATGCGCGGACACGGAACTTGCGTTCCAGCCATGACACGCAAGTGACAAATATCAACATAACCGCAAGGTAAATAGAAAAAATGTCAAAATATAAATTGGCTGCAATTAGAGCATCATCTGTAGAATAGAATGGGCACTGCGATGCATCATCAAAAGAAATAGATAACGCAACGCAACGCTCATAATACGCAGAAATTCATCTATGTTAGTCACATTGACACTGCAATCGCAGAGTCTGGGATGCTATATAGCTCATACCCACAGTCAACCAGTATGCAATGTGACGATAGTCACCAAAAGATACACTTAAAGAGGCTCTGTCACCAGATTTTGCAGCCCCTATCTCCTATTGCAGCAGATCGGCGCTGCAATGTAGATTACAGTAACGTTTTTATTTTTAAAAAACGAGCATTTTTGGCCAAGTTATGACCATTTTTGTATTTATGCAAATGAGGCTTGCAAAAGTACAACTGGGCGTGTTTAAAGTAAAAGTCCAAGTGGGCGTGTATTATGTGCGTACATCGGGGCGTTTTTACTACTTTTACTAGCTGGGCGTTGTGCATAGAAGTATCATCCACTTCTCTTCAGAACGCCCAGCTTCTGGCAGATCACGCTGTGACGTCACTCACAGGTCCTGCATCGTGTCAGACGAGCGAGGACACATCGGCACCAGAGGCTACAGATGATTCTGCAGCAGCATCGATGATTCTGCAGGTAAGTCGATGTAGCTACTTACCTGCAAACGCTGATGCTGCTGCAGAATCAACTGTAGCCTCTGGTGCCGATGTGGCCGACACGATGCAGGACCTGTGAGTGACGTCACAGATCTGCACTGCCAGAAGCTGGGCGTTCTGAAGACAAGTGGATGATACTTCTCATCAGAACGCCCAGCTAGTAAAAGTAGTAAACACGCCCCGATGTACGCACATAATACACGCCCCGATGTACGCACATAATACACGCCCACTTGGACTTTTACTTTTCAACACGCCCAGTTGTACTTTTGCAAGCCTCATTTGCATAAATACAAAAATGGCCATAACTTGGCCAAAAATGCTCGTTTTTAAAAAATAAGAACGTTACTGTAATCTACATTGCAGCGCCGATCTGCTGCAATAGCAGATAGGGGTGGCAAAATCTGGTGACAGAGCCTCTTTAAAGCAACCTCACTTGGCAAAAAACTCATCCCATCCTGGAATGTAAAATATATCGGACATATTATGTCACGATAAAAAGAAGCCATTGGTTCCACAAGTGTGAAGTGCATATTTATTGACAATGTGACAAACACTTATAATGATATCATTTGGTTAAAAAACATAAAGAAAAAGGATTTACAAGGAGATCTTAAAGTTAATCCTAGCTCCAGTTCAAAATTGCAGTACAAGCCAATAATTCAATACATAACATCACAGAGGTCTATGCAGGACATTACAATGACAGATTCATAGAGAAAATTCCCAATATAGTTTGATGATCCCAGTACATCGGCCTCTGCTACCTTCCAACATCCTTCAGTGTACAACACAGTGTCATATTTCTAAAAAACAAAACAAACAAATATATTTAGAAATATAAATAACACACAATTCAAAAATACAAATGAATTTACAAAAAGTTAAAAAATGCATATATAGATGGAGTCAAAATCAGACCCCCAAGAGATTTTTCTAAAACATGCATATGACACAAACTACACCATAGAGAGCGAAAACCGTACAGAAAACCCCCCGAGTCATGGGCAAATTACCCCCCACTATGTTAGATATGGGGGCCACAGGGATACTGTATGTTCAACCCCTTGAGAGACATGGTATCTAACCTATAGATCCACTCCAGCTCTTTCCTTTTAAGAGCCAGACCTCTGTCACCGCCACGTCTCAACTGAGGCACAGAATCAATGATTCTGAATCTCAATTGCGACAGACTGTGATTTTTCTCAACAAAATGTCTTGACACAGGCAAATCTTGTCTTTTAGTTTTGATATTAGATTTGTGATTTCTCAACCGAAGATGCAATTCCGTTGTGGTCTCACCAACATAGTATAGACCACAAGGGCAGCTCAGGAGATAAATCACAAAGGATGATTGACATGTAAAAAAGCCTCTAATATTTATAACTCTATCTGTTTGGGGATGTTTAAACGAGCTACCTTTAATCATACTATCACAAATGTTACAGCCAAGGCAGGGGTAACAGACATTTTTAGGCGGTGCCAGAAAAGTCTGGCTCTTTCGACGGGACCCAATGTCCGCTTTAACAATGCTACTTTTGATCGTTTTACCTTTTCTGTATGCCATCATAGGTCTTTCCTGAAATTCACCAATGTTTGGGAAGGCTCTACTTAACACCCTCCAATCCTTCCTCAGGATATCACCAATTAGTGAACTGAGAGGAGAAAAGGTAGAAACAAAAGGCAAGCGGGCCTTCTTTTCTTTACTCAACTTCCCATCCAAGAGATCCTGCCTGTCCAGTAAATCCACCTTCCGCCTATTAGACTCCAAAATGTGTTTGGGATAACCCCGATCAGAAATTTTTTTGCACATTTGATCAAGGCGTGAGGATAGTCTGTCCTCTTGACTTACCATCCTCCTGACTCTGATCAATTGGCTATAAGGTAATGATTTTAACATCGTCCTTGGATGTTCACTAGTGTAATATAAAAGGTTATTTCTATCCGGATTTTTAGAGAATAGATCGGAAATCAACTGGTTTCCACTAATTGAAATCCGAGTATCCAAAAAATCAATGGTAGTCATGGAATAAGACATGGTAAAAAGAATTGTGGGATTGAGATTATTAAGAAATTCAAGGAAATCCTGCAATTGATTGATAGAGCCAGTCCAGATGAGGAAGACGTCATCTATGTATCGCCACCGCCGCAGTACCTGACTGAAGTGGTGGGACGCATAGATAAGGTCCTCCTCCATCCGTCGCATAAAGATATTTGCATAGGTAGGGGCCATATTCGACCCCATAGCCGTCCCCCTCTTCTGCAAATAAAATTTATCTCCCACCAAAAAATAATTTTTCGTAAGGATAAATTCCAATAGTAATCGAATTAACTAAATTTTGTCCTCGGAAAAGCCTGAACCCTCCAAATAGGAAAGAGAGGCATCAATGCCCTCATGATGGGCAATTGAGGTGTAAAGACTACCCACATCAAGGGTAACCAAGACCGACTGGTCAGGGATTAAAAGATCCTGAATTCTGACCAGGTAGTCTGAGGTGTCCCTGATGTGGGAGTCTGCACCAATGGCAAACTGCCTGAGAATTTTATCAATAAACATGGCTGCCGGGACAAAAAGAGAGTCACTCCCTGACACGATAGGACGGCCAGG
Organism: Rhinoderma darwinii; assembly: GCF_050947455.1. Taxonomy (NCBI): domain Eukaryota; kingdom Metazoa; phylum Chordata; class Amphibia; order Anura; family Rhinodermatidae; genus Rhinoderma; species Rhinoderma darwinii. The sequence continues at coordinate 140,835 of NW_027464043.1, read as the reverse complement.
GGGTTGAACAGGGTCCTTATGAATCTTAGGCAGGAGGTAGAGTACTGGGGTCACAGGAAACTTCACCTGCAGGAATTCGCATAGACCTCTATCAATAGTTTTATTCCTGAATGTTTTAGTGATCAGGGTATCCAATTCACGCAAAAATGTGAATTTGGGATCACCCGATAACTCCATGTAAATACTGGTGTCATTAAGCTGATTCGACATCTCCTGCAGATAAAGGGAGGTGTCCATCCCAACAATGGCACCCCCCTTATCCGCAGGTTTGATGGTCAAACTTTTATCATCCACTAATTCCTTAAGTGCAACATTTTCACTACGTGTCAGGTTCCTATGGATATATTGACTACTCTGATCTCTCTTTAGAGAGTCTATCTGATCCTTAACAAATGAAATGTAAGTCTCAACAGCATGAATGTTTTGTGGCGGTTGAAACTTACTTTTATTAAATAACCCATAGTCCCTAAGACGGAACATCTCACTAGTTAGAACTTCAGATATGTTATTCACACATTTGGGTAGATCTGAAAAGCATGCCTTAAGTCTTAATGACCTAAAGAAACTTTCCAAATCTAAATTCAGCCTAAACCAATCAATAGGACAACTTGGACAGAAGGACAACCCACGGTTAAGAACTTTGACCTGTGGGACAGTGAACACACATGACGATATATTCACCACTAGGTCTGAGGATTTCTCTTCCTGGTCTGATATTGTCGTGTTCCCCGTGTTGAAGTCATCCGTCCCCTGGACTTGTTGAAATTCATTCTTCCTCCTGTGCTTCCTCCCGCCCCTGCGGGTTTGCTTTCTCCCCCCATAGGGGTATCCATGTTGTCGCCTAAAAAAGGTATAGCATATTGGTAGTCAGAGAGTTCTGAATCTATGATATAAGGCTCAGCTCCCCTCTGTCGTCTTCTGGGTCCTCTTTCAATCCTCCTGGGACCCCTTGGGTCAGAATCTTCGGCTTGCCAGCAATAGACTTTGCCCATGGCATAATCATCGAGATCTCGCTGCCATTTCTGGCGTTTGGTTTTCTCGATATCCCCACGAAATTTCTGTAAATATAGAGTGGCTTTATCCTTTAAGGTTAGCAAATCTTGTGAAGACACCATCTCCTTCAGCTGAGCATCTTTTTCACTCAAGCATATTTTAACCAAATCGATCTCTTTTTGTAAGAATTCAAGATTCAATAGCAGGAGATCCTGGGAATATTTATTTGAAATCGCTTCAAATCTCTCCTTGAACGCCACATTTGTAGGAAACAGATTTGGCCTTAGATGTGAGCGCATGCCACGTGGTATTCGGAGACATCTATAGTACTCACCGAGCGTGGACAGATGTAATTCAAGTGAGATTAACCTCTTAGAATCCGCCTCCCATTTTCTCCTTATATTCTCCACAGTGGGTACACTTAGGAAGGTAACATCTCCCGATAGACCCTGAAGGATACGGTCAGCGTCCTCCTTGGTGTAGGTAAAAACTTGAGGTGTAATCACACCTAAATCAGAATCATCTTGCTGACCCCAGACCAGACCCCTAAATTTACTCAGACCCCCGACCAGACCCCCAAATTTACTCAGACCCCAGGCTTGATGGCGACATTTATCCAGACTCCAGACCAGACAACAATTTTAATCAAGATCCAGAGCAAATGTTTATATATAAAATCACAGCACACAATTGAGTTGACATTGCGGTAATAAGACAGTAATGTAGCCGCATACAATGTGTAAGAACAGGGCCGTACAGGACACATATACCATAGAGCACAACCCCAGATAAAAGAGCCACACACACTGGATAACACCATCATAAAGAAATTCATTCATTTACAATAAAGTAAATATAAAATAAATGTAAAATCAATGAACTGGTCATATTAAGCACAAATAACAGTGGGCACATATCAATTGCCTAAGGCGGCAGCAGCAGCAGCAGCAGCCGGGTGCCAGCGCTTCTCACAACTAAATGTCATACACAGCCTGTAGCGCTTTAAGCCTCACCATCGTTTCAATAGCATCTTAACTCTACCTCCACAACATGTCCATCCACTGTCTAGCGCCATCATCTCCCTACTGAGGCATCATCTCCTCATACTCCCTACCTTCCGCATTAACTCCCTCCACCTCCTGCAACACCACATCTTCCTCTTCACAATACCAAATCTTCCCGCTCTCATCTCCTGTAGCATTACATCCTCCCCCTCTCTCCTCCTGCAGCACCACATCCCCCCACCCCTCCTGCAGCTCCACAACTTCCCCTCTTTCCTCATGCAGCACTAAATCCCCACTACAGCACCTCTTTCCCCACTAACAGCACCTTCCTCGGTATACACAGACAATAGGCCCTGAGTTGTTACCCAAACTTTCCCACAGACACCCTCTTACGCCGTGTCTATAGTGGACACCACCTTTCTGTGGTAACTAGGTGTTACCATTCCCATTGTTAAAGGTCTGTGTCCATACATACTGACAGTTTCCAATCATCGCTGACAGTATAAGACTGTGTTAGAACATGTCACGATCTGTGGGTATGTGGACCCACTATGCCGCACCGCCATAGTGGAGTTGTAGCTGGCCAAACAACAGTTTACCATGTCTATACAAAATCCAAGCCAGGGGAACCTGCAATAATCACCTATTGGTACATTCAGGAAAGTTTATGTCAACCTATATGTATAGTTATAGAATCGTAAACCATAAAGGGACAAAAACATATATAAAGCAAGTATATCTTGGTGTATTGACCCCGATATTTGAGCAAGAAACACCTACAAGGTATGGGGTACAATTAACACACAGTAGTCTCATATAGAAAAATACAATCTTTATTCAAAATACATAAACAATAAAAATGAGTCATGCAAAGCATGAACAGGACGTCCCTCTGTGCAGAGAGCAAAATGTAAGCACTTGGTAACCGGTATGGGTATTGAGAGATACAATCCAACACTCAAAGTACTGGATGTCAGGTGCACATGTCACAATGATCCAGCTGATCAGCATGTGAACGGCAGTACAGCAATCATATATATGCAGGTGACTGGGTATAATGGTCAGTGCGTAGTAACAGAACATAGACAAGCAAGATCAAGAGATGAGCAAACAAGTAACCTACCCATGTGGCTCACTTAGCACAACCAGAGACGTCACATCCCACGCGCGTTTCGGCGAAATGCCTTCGTCCGGGGGTGGCGTCTCTCCAGTGGGACCCTCCATTTACATGCACAGCATCCAATCAGGCATGATAGGGGCGTTACTCATCCAGGCAATGTGTTAGCTCGTACTGGCGTCATGCGCCAGGTCTAAAGATGGCCGACGACACACTCCTGGCCACGCGTCATCCAGGCGGGCGGGGGATCGACGACGGCTGACGTCGCGAAACCCCGCCCACCGGGATATAGACGCACGAGCCAGGGGATAGCCCAGTCACTCCCCCTGGCGTAAGCGCACAGCTGTACATGCCTGGATATATAGGTGGGTATGGATACAGATTAGCCTGACTGGACGATGTCGCAACAAAAGACATAGTATTGATTTATACATTGGATGAAGAACCAAACTGACAGTATGGCGATGGCGTTATGAACTATAATTCTATCATCGATCATGGTTATATGTCAAGCACATCATTGAGAAATAAATGCATAAAAATAAATAGATTAAAAATATATTTATATTATGTATGATGGTGATATGAAATAAAGTGACCCGAAATTGGTAAAACATTATATGTTGTATGTTTTTATGTGTGATAAAAAAGTGAGTAGAACCTATGTATAAAATTGGTTATGTGAATTCATATAGTATAAGTGTACACAAAACTATGTATATACAAAAAATATAAATATATATCATGAAAAAGAAAAAATCTATATATATTAAGTGACATGTATAGATATGCAGATTTAGACATATAAATAAATATGCAAGTGCAAAAACGAATAAAAATATAAATAGAAGAGAAATGACATTAGTGAAGAAAAAAGTATACGTACATGGTACAGAAACATATTCCAAACATGACTGTGTGTGTGAATAAAAGGTGAAAAGCGTGTAACCAATGTGGAAACAAAGAATAATAGAAATATATACAACAGATGCATAAAATATACGCATGTATAAGCTATATATAATAAAAATGCTCATAAAATACATTTAGTGCATTTAATCAAATAAATGTATATTTCTATGCAATCATATAACCAAAATGGATCAATATGCATATTATTGTTATATGAGTCATTATTCGCTATATTAGCCACATGTCTTCATATAAATATTCCTACTTCCGAGGTCACCCAATAAAGTAGCGACACAACTATCTGTAGAGAAACTGAAAAATGGAGGGCAAATTAATAACAATACAAATTAAAATAAAATATATACAACGTACATTTATGTTATAAAGAGTGACCCACTGGAGGTCAATGGTCAGAGAAATGGAGCAAAATTCACATTTTCATTTAGTCCAAGTGGACGCAGAGTCCCCAGAGTCCAGATCCACTTTGATTCACACTGAGCCAGTTTTTTTGATATATTGCCTTTACGAATATTTGGTTCATTGCAATCAATGCCCCTAACTTTCAATTTCGTCGGGTCACATGCATGGTGTGTCTTAAAGTGTCTGGCTACAGCTTTTAAAGTTTCTAATGTTTCAATGGCCCCCGCTCCCATGATGTCTCTTACATGTTCTCTAACCCAGATCTTAAATTCTCTGGAGGTGAGACCAATATATATTTTGGGGCATGGACATGTAGCATAGTAAACTACTGCTTTTGTTGAACACGAAATTGAATGCGTAATGGTAAAGGTTTTCTTACCTGCTGAATCAGAAAAAGAGGTCGCCCTCTCAATGTTGGGGCACGCAACACAACTTCCACATGCTCTACAGCCCCATTTTGGGCCCCTAGTACCAAATGGGAACTTCAAGTCATTACGTTGATAGTAGCTCTTGACAAGATAGTCTTTGAGGTTTTGTGATCGTCTCGCAGAGATACTTGGGTACTTGGTGATATATTTTTCTATTGTGGGGTCTGTGAGTAAAATGGGCCAAAATTGTTTCATTATTCCCTTCATTTGAAACCAGCGTGAGTGGTAGTTTGTTGTAAATCTTACCTGTACTTCAGACTGGCTTTTCGGTTTAGGGAATAAAATATTCTCTCTCGGAGTACTTTTGGCACGATAGTACGCTTTTTTGATCGATCTTTTGCTATATCCGCGGGCCAGAAAACGATTAGTGAGGTCATAGGCTTGTTTTTCAAAGACCTCGGTAGGGGAACAAATCCTTCTGATCCTGAAGAATTGGCCTGTTGGTACTGCCCGTATAGTCTGTTTGGGGTGAGAAGAAGAAGCAAGAAGAAAAGAGTTTACCGCAGTGGTTTTACGGAATATATCAGTTTGGAGGAAACCATTAGCGTCCCGTAATAGTTTAATGTCCAAAAATTCTGCTTGATGTTTATCAGAATGATAGGTTAACTTGATATTAAAGTCATTTTTGTTCAAGTCATGTATAAAAGTCGCAAGTGATGCCGGCGTATCTTTCCAGATGAGCAGGATGTCATCAATATACCGGGACCAAAATATGACCCGGTCCATTGAGACACCCTGCCCACCCTGGAAAAGATCCCTCTCCCACAGCCCGAGGAACAAATTGGCATATGAGGGTGCACAGGCCGCCCCCATTGCCGTTCCCTGGAGCTGTAGGTAGAAAGACCCGTTAAAAATGAAAAAGTTGTGAGTAAGGGCGAATTCAAGTAAGGTAAGTATAAACTTAGAGAAATTAGTTTCCATGTTTCCTGTGTCGAATTCAGCTGCTTTGAGTCCGTCAGCATGACGTATACTGGTGTATAGCGACTCAACGTCGCAAGTGACTGACAACATATCATCCTCTATATTGATTCCGTCAACCCTTTGCAGAAGATCTGCTGTGTCTCGTACGTATGATAGTAAGCACTCGACAAATCCCTTTAAATTATAGTCAATAAATTTACAGATTTTTTCTGTCATATTACCCCTACCTGATATGATGGGCCTTCCTGGAGGAATCTTAGAGTCTTTATGGACTTTAGGTAGTAAGTAGAGGGTTTGGATTGTCGGTTCAACTGGTGTAAGTGCTTCGTAAAGCTCCTTTGTGATGGTGTTGTCAAATAGGGCTTTATTCAAATATTCAGAGTAAATACAGATAGACCTACAAAACTATTATAATCCCCAGACCTCCCTAAACAAAAACAGACCCCTAAATAAATACAGACCCTAGACCAGACCCCTAAATAAATACAGACCCCAGATCAGACCCCTAAATAAATACAGACCACAGACTAGAGCACTAAATAAATAGACCCCAGACCAGACCCCTAAATAAATACAGACCCCAGATCAGACCCTTAAATAAATGCAGACCCCAGACCAGATCCCTAAATAAATACACACCCTAAACCAGACCCCTAAATAAATACAGACACAAGACTAGACCCCTAAATGAATACAGACCCCAGACCAGACCCCTAAATAAATACAGACCCCAGACAAGACCCCTAAATAAATACAGACCCTAGACCAGACCCCTAAATAAATACAGAACCCAGACCAGACCCCTAAATAAATACAGACCCCAGACCAGACCCCTAAATCAATGCAAATCACAAACCAGACCCCTAAATAATTACAGACCCCAGACCAGACCCCTAAATAAATACAGACCCCAGACTAGACCCTTAAATAAATACAGACCCCAGACCGGACCCCTAAATAAATACAGACCCCAGACTAGACCCCTTAATAAATACAGACCACAGACCAGACCCTTAAATGAAGGCAGACCACAGACCAGACCCCTAAATATTTACAGACCCCAGACCAGACCCCTTAATAAATACAGACCCCAGACTAGACCCCTAAATAAATACAGACCCCAGACCAGACCCCTAAATAAATGCAGACCCCAAGCTAGACCCCTAAATAAATACAGACCCCAGACCAGACCCCTAAATAAATGTAGACCCTAGACCGGACCGCTAAATAAATACAAACCCCAGACCAGACCCTTAAGTTAATGCAGACCACAGAAAGGACCCCTAAATAAATACAGACCACAGAAAGGACCCCTAAATACAGACCCGAGACTAGACCCCTAAATAAATGCAGACCCCAGACTAGACCCCTAAATAAATACAGACCCCAGACCAGACCCCTAAATAAATGCAGACCCCAGACCAGACCCCTAAATAAATACAGACCCCAGACCAGACCCCTAAATAAATACAGACCAAAGACTAGACCCCTAAATGAATACAGACCCCAGACCAGACCCTTAAATAAATACAGACCCCAGACCAGACCCCTAAATCAATGCAGACCACACCCCTAAATAATTACAGAGCCCAGACCAGACGCCTAAATAAATGCAGACCCCAGACTAGACCCCTATATAAATACTGACCCAAGACTAGACCCCTAAATAAATACAGACCCCAGACCAGACCCCTAAATAAATGCAGAACCCAGACCGGACCACTAAATAAATACAGACCCAAGACTAGACCCCTAAATGAATACAGACCACAGACGAGACCCCTAAATAAATACAGACCCCAGACCAGACCCCTAAATAAATGCAGAACCCAGACCAGACCCCTAAATAAATACAGACCGAAGACTAGACCCCTAAATGAATACAGACCACAGACGAGACCCCTAAATAAATACAGACCCCAGACCAGACCCCTAAATCAATGCAGACCACAGACCAGACCCCTAAATAAACACAGACCCAGGCTAGACCCCTAAATAAATGCAGAACCCAGACCGGAACCCTAAATAAATACAGACCCCAGACTGGACCGCTAAATAAATACAGAACCCAGACCAGACCCCTAAATCAATGAAGACCACAGACCAGACCCCTAAATAAATACAGACCCCAGACCAGACCCCTAAGTTAATGCAGACCCCAGACTGGAGCCCTAAATAAATACAGACCCCAGACCAGACCCCTAAATCAATGCAGACCACAGACCAGACCCCTAAATAAATACAGACCCCAGACCAGACCCCCAAATTAATGCAGACCCCAGACCGGACCCCTAAATAATTACAGACCCCAGACTAGACACCTAAATAAATACAGACCCCAGACCAGACCCCTAAATAAATACAGACCACAGACCAGACCCCTAAATAAATACAGACTCCAGACCAGACCCCTGAATAAATACAGACCCCAGACTGGACCCCTAAATAAATGCAGACCCCAGACCGGACCACTAAATAAATACAGACCCCCAGACTAGACCCCTAAATCAATGGAGACCCCAGACCAGACCACTAAATAAATACAGACCCCAGACTGGACCCTTAAATAAATACAGACCCCAGACTAGACCTCTAAATAAATGCAGACCCCAAGACCGGACCCATAAAATAAATACAGACCCCAGACTAGACCCCTAAATAAATGCAGACCCGAGACTAGACCCCTAAATCAATGGAGACCCCAGACCGGACCACTAAATAATTACAGACCCCAGACCCCTAAATGAATTCAGACCCCAGACTGGACCCCTAAATAAATACAGACCCCAGACTAGACTCCTAAATAAATACAGACCCCATTCTAGACCCCTAAATAAATGCAGACCCCAGACCGGACCCCTAAATAAATACAGACCCCAGACTAGACCCCTACATAAATACAGACCCCTAAATATAAACCCAGATTCTATATTTGTTTGGAGTCTTACTGGTGTTTCCGTTTATAATGTGGGGGTACATGTGAGCGGGGCGGAGTATATAAGGGGCATAGTCAGGGGGTATAATAATGGGGTAAAAAAAATAATAAAATAATCCATAGATGTGTGTTACGCTGTGACACAATCCTTTCTGCACAGGCCGGTGTCGCACTGATATAAGGCGTCCTTTCTGCAGTTGGGCCCTCCCCTTCCTGGTTCCCTAATTTTAGGTCCTTGATAAATCGCCTCTTGAAACAGAAGAAATGTTCCCCTCGGGCACAACTGCATATTTTTTTATTTCCTGACTTATTGGAGCCATAACTAATTTTATTTTTCATAGACGTAGCGGTATGAGGGCTGTTTTTTTGTGGGACGAGCTGTAGCGATTATTGGTACCATTTTGGGGTACATGTGACTTTTTGATCACCTTTTATCCTATTTTTGGGAGGCCAGGTAAACAAAAAAACACAATTCTGGCACAGCTTATTTAGTTTTTTTTATACAGCGTTCACCACGCGTTATAAACTACATGTTACCTTTATTCTGCGGGTCAGTACGATTCCGGCGATACCTCATTTATAGAACTTTTTTATGTTTTACAACTTTTTGCACAATAAAATTACTTTTGTAAAAAGAATGTATTTTTTCTGTCGCCAAGTTGTGAGAACCATAACGTTTGAATTTTTTTGTCGCCGGAGCTGTATGAGGGATTGTTTTTTGCGGGATGAGCTATAGTTTTTATAGGTACCATTTTTGGATACGGGCGACTTTTTGATCACTTTTTATTCCAATATTTGTAGGGCAAAGTGACCAAAAAACAGAAACTCAGGTATAGTTTTTTACGGTTTTTTTAACGCTGTTCACCGCGTGCAATAAATAATATAACATTTTGATACCTCAGGTCGTTACGGTCGCGGCGATGCCAAATACGTGTGGTTTATTTATTTTTTTCAATAATAAAGGACTTGATAAGAGAAAAAGGGCAATTGTGTTTTATTTTATTACTTGAAACTTTTATTGTTTTCAAACTTTTATTTTTTTCACTTTCTTTTACACTTTTTTTATACTTTCTTTTACACTTTTTTCATGTCCCACTAGGGGACTTGAAGTTCCAACTGTCTGATGTTTTTTTTCTAATACATTGAACTACCTACGTAGTGCAATGTATTAGATCTGTCAGTTATTCACTGACAGCAAGCCGATTAGGCTTCGCCTTCCGGCAGGGCCTTATCGGCTTCCGTAATGGCAGAGCAGGAGGCCACTGTGTCTCCTGTTGCCATAGCAGCAGTCGCCAGTCCTGATTGCCTGTCAGGGCTGGTGATCTGCTAGTAACCACTACGATGCAGCAAACGCTTTCGATTGCTCCATCGAAGGGGTTAACGGCAGGGATCGGAGCTAGCTCCGGTTCCTGCCATTACAGGTGGATGTCCGCTGTAACATACAGCGGACTTCCACCACTGATGACGCCGGATCAGCTCCTATGCCGGTGCCATCTTGCCGGTGGCTATGTGTTAGAGGGTGCATGGGGGGGCCACAGGGGCTAATTTATCAAGTCTGGTTTGCAACTAAATAGTCCACACCAGGAGAAATTGCAGCCCCCTTTATACAGGTACAATAATGTAGCAGACACAGTTGATTCTGTCAGGTCCGTATTTCACACCGAATAACCACCTCTGTAAATTGAAAGCTGAAGGCATGCCTGGAAAGAAGTACACCACACAGATGTCTGAGGTACAGCTTCATTGTCAGCCAGGAGGAACTGAACTTTATTCAGAACAAAGAAACACACACAGAGAAGACACATGCCCCTCCCTATAAGTTTTCCTATACATTCTTCTGCACACTCCTCTTTGCATTCCAGGGGCCAGTGTCTTCCATAGGTGTGTCCGACATGAACAAAGAACTTGTTATATATATATCAGTATATTACACAAAGAACTGAAATGTATATACATATGTGTGAGGATAATATTGTTCAGACAATATACATAGTAATGATCCCTGACAATTCAATGTTCACACTTTACTGGAGATAAACTCTCTTGGAGAGGCAGAATTCTTGAACGTTACAAATGCAATAACACAGTCTCTTAATAAATGCAACTATATCCATTGGCTGACAACCTGGTCATTACCAGCCCTCGACGGCTCCCGCCCCGCATGGCAATCCAGCATTTATATCAATTCAGCGGCTCCCGCCCCGCTTGGCAATCCAGCACTGAGGCCTATTCAGCGGCTCCCGCCCTGCTTGGCATATCTAGCACTTAGGCCTATTCAGCGGCTCCCGCCCCGCTTGGCAATCCAGCACTTCGGCCTATTCAGCGGCTCCCGCCCCGCTTGGCAATCCAGCACTTAGGCCTATTCAGCGGCTCCCGCCCCGCTTGGCAATCCAGCACTTAGGCCTATTCAGCGGCTCCCGCCCCGCTTGGCAATGCAGCACTTAGGCCTATTCAGCGGCTCCCGCCCCGCTTGGCAATCCGGCTGATTACAGCCCTTGACGGCTCCCGCCCCGTTTGGCATACAGTTCGAGCAGTACTCCGTGGCTTATGCCCTGCTTAGCAATCTGGGTATTCACAGTCCTTGGTGGCTCCCGGCCCACCTGGCATATCTAGACACTGCACACACACCCTTATCTGTGATCCGGCTGGCCATCTATTGTGGTCACTTACTTTACCCGTGTCCTCAGAACAGTCTTTGGCTATCAAAGGGGAGGACAAGTCTTTACTGCTCACCGTTCCATGTGTTCCATAAACTGGCTTGAATCTCCATGTTATTACTCGGACCTAGTTGTACAGCACCGCTCAGTACTCGGGGTTTTCAGGTCCCTCACTGGAGCCCTTGCCACGTGTGTATATTGCAGCTCACCCGCTTACTCCAAGGTGTCAGTGTTTGGGCCTCCTCGCTCACACACTCTGAGCAGCCCCTCTCAGTCTTTCTCCACTCACACTGCCCTGCACGTCACTTCCTCCTTCCTGCTTGACTAGCCTAAGTAGAGTCATGTTCTGATTAAACATTTTACCTTTATTCCCCTTCTTTCGCCTTCCCAATAAAGACACGTGACAACCGAGGTTGGATGTGAAATGGCCACAGCAGCCGTTTATTTATTTAACAGAAATTAAATGCAATTTAATCCGAAACATTCGGATAACTCTTTTAGGAATTCGACCAGAGAATTCCTACTATAATTCACATGACCCAACGTGGGTCAATGAACACTAAACAGAGCAGGGGAAGTCCTTGAAGCCATTTTTCCGATTTCCTTTAAATTAGCCATCTGCACACCACCACCAACTATTTACCTCCAGCCGTGAACCAGCTCGGAAGCACCGCTCACCCCTGCAGATAGCTCCAACCACCAGAAGACCACTTCAAAGGGATAACATCCTATGAAGTCTTCAAATGATCTACCATTTTTGGGGGACGCATACCCCTGATGCGACTCCCCCACCATTTTGTACTGACCAACCTCAAGGACTCCCCCCGCCAGCTGCCATGACACCCGGACCTGCTTAAAAGAAATAAAACAAAACACAATTACATAAGCATACATCAAAAGCACGAGAAACAGATAAACCCACACCCTGATCACATAAACGGACCTACTTCAGGGCGGGTGGGTGGGAGCTAAGATTTCCCTGTCTCTCTCCTCCCGCTGCTTCCGGCTCAATGCCAAAAACAGCGGGAAGAGCAGTTACCACACCCCGGCTCCTCCCATCTCTCCCTCCCCCTCACCTACCTGCTTTCCTATTGGCTAAACCCTCCCTCCTTCGGCAGTCATGGAGGCTTCCCGTTAAGCCCTCCGTGCTGCCGTCCAGCCTCTGCTTGACTAGCCTAAGGAGAATCATGTGCTGATTAAACATTTTACCTTTATTCCCCTTCTTTCGCCTTCCCAATAAAGACACGTGACAACCGAGGTTGGATGTGAAATGGCCACAGCAGCCGTTTATTTATTTAACATAAATTAAATGCAATTTAATCCGAAACATTCGGATAACTCTTTTAGGAATTCGACCAGAGAATTCCTACTATAATTCACATGACCCAACGTGGGTCAATGAACACTAAACAGAGCAGGGGAAGTCCTTGAAGCCATTTTTCAGATTTCCTTTAAATTAGCCATCTGCACACCACCACCAACTATTTAACTCCAGCCGTGAACCAGCTCGGAAGCACCGCTCACCCCTGCAGATGGCTCCAACCACCAGAAGACCACTTCAAAGGGATAACACCCTATGAAGTCTTCAAATGATCTCACATTTTTGGGGGACGCATACCCCCGATGCGACCCCCCCACCATTTTGTACTGACCAACCTCAAGGACTCCCCCCGCCACAGCGAAACAGGCCTTGACCACCTCAAGCCTGTGAGTCCCTCCAAACCACCACCGCCCTCTCAATTCCTTCTGCTAAAGCCAGGCTCCACATATCAATTCCAACCTCGGTCAAATGTACCCCATCACTCCTCCAATAATTACCGACTCCTGACTCCAAATCCTTGTGTCGAACACAAATGCCCCCGTTTCTAGCAACAAAACGTGACACCGCCCGGTTTACCTTAATACGGGCTTTATTAACCCTCTCTACCGATCTTGCCAAACGCCAAAACTTCCTCGGAACGATGTCCGACCACACAATCACCAGGCGAGGATAAGCTGCTTATAGACACAATATATCATGTTTAATATCCCGCACTAACTCGCGAAACGGGCGCACCCCCAGATCATTCCCCCCCGCGTGTAACACCAGAACCTCCGGAACCCTATCTAACTGAGAGTATGTCTGAAACTCAGCAAGTACCCGGCTCCACAACATACCTCGGAAGCCCAGCCAGTCTACAACCGCATCGTGCCGCGGAATGCAAAGCTGGCGGCCATCTGGGCGAACGTCCGCCCGCAATGCCCCCCAGTGCACAAAAGAATGTCCTAAAATCCACACTAAGCAAGGGTGATGATCTGAAACGAAAAACAAAATCGCACGTGTCAAACAATCAAAGCCACCTTACCGACTCACAACAAATGAGGGCGCACGTAAGTCCGAAACCTATTGGACTCCCACCGGCCGATCCGCCGCACGCCTTCATCGTCCAACCCCCAACGCCCCGCTTCAGTAGCAGCGCCGATCCTGAACGAGTGAGACGAGTAATACCCCTGCCCCACGCCCACCGCAGCCAAGCATTTTTTAAACACCGCACCAAATTGATACCTGGACAGAAACGAGCCATTCTCATGACGGAGCAATGGCGCCTCCGGCCCACCAACAAGTGGCTTAAAAGCCACCATACAAGCAACTGGACACATCGCCAACCCTGGGAGGGCAAACAACACTATCCGCTTACCCCGGCCCGCCTGATCCGTCTTGGACCGCCGCAAAAACAACTCTAGTCTGTCCTCATATAGACCCACATCAGCCTGCCGCAATCCCCCAGCCCTAGCCGCACTAGGAGAAACCAACTCCCCAATTCTGAGTGCTCCGAAAAACGTGAGGGAAAAAGCCAAACGGAACAATACTACCTCCTCAGGAGAATTACAAACAGCCCCCAGCGATGCACCCAACGACCCGGGAAAAAGAAACGGGTCGCCTCCGGTCTGCTACCGCCCTGCCCCGACGTAGACCTTTTAGAGCTTGCCGTACTAAAAAATGTTTGGACACATCCTGAAAACCCCGTAATTTGAAACCAAACGCCAAACCTGCAACGAAACGATTCACTTTTGCCGGGGAAAACCCCGCCTCCCAAGCATCCCCCAACCAGTACAATAACGCCACCAACCTGTCTTGCGCCGTGTTGACGTTACCCAACACTCTTACCCACTCCTCCCACTGCTGCCAACACGCCGAATAAGCGCTCCACGTCGCGCTCGCCAACGACCTTTCGATCAACCGTTCCACGGGACCTAAATCAGACCCCAGAGATGTTCCGGGCAAGCCAAACCGCACAGCTCCACTCCCGGTGCCATTTGACGAAAACGATCCCACTGCGAGAGAGAAAGAGCATCAGCAATACAATTGGAAACCCCAGGTACATGCACCGCAACCACCCACGTGTTTAACGACAAGCACACCAAAACTAGATGACGCAACAATTGAACCACAGGTGGAGAAGATGCTGATAAGTTGTTAATTGCTAACACCACCCCCATGTTATCGCAGTGGACACGAACCTTTTTATCCCTGAGCCTGTCCCCCCAAATGGTCACCGCCACCACGATGGGGAACAGCTCGAGCAGGGCCAGATTTCGCGTAAGACCACCAGTCACCCAGTTATCCGGTCAGTTCCCCGCACACCATTGTCCTCCTGCATACGCGCCAAAACCACCTGACCCTGCCGCGTCAGTAAACAGTTCCAACTCGCCCATCTCCTGTACCTGCGACATCCACAATGATCTACCATTATACTTCCCGAGGAACTCGTCCCATACCTGCAAATCCGCCCTGTGCTCCCCACCAATCCTCACAAAATGATGGGGCGCCCGGATACCCGCCGTCGCCGACGCCAACCTCCTACTAAAAATTCTACCCATTGGCATAATTCGACAGGCAAAGTTCAACTTTCCAAGCAGCGACTGAAGATCGCGCAAAGTGTTCTTCTTCAATTGGCAAGCCCGCTTGACCTCCTGTCGCAATTGCAATAATTTATCCTCTGGAAGCCTGCACTCCATTGCCACCGAATCAATTTGTATCCCCAAAAAACAGATGGTGGAAACCGGGCCCTCCCTTTTCCCAGGCGCCAAAGGGATTCCAAAATCCGTCGCAACCTTCTGCAAGGAATATAACAAATTACCGCAAACCAGGGACCCGCTGGGGCCTACGCACAAAAAATCATCCAGATAATGTATTAAGGAATCGACCCCTACTACACCCTTCGTCACCCATTCCACGAAACTACTAAACGCCTCGAAGTATGCGCAAGAAAGGGAGCACCCCATTGGCAGACACCTATCAACATAAAACCCCCCACTCCAGAAGCAACCCAACAGCCGTTGGCTTTCTGGATGTAACGGCAGCAAGCGAAAAGCCGCCTCAATGTCAGTCTTTGCCAACAATGCACCGGGCCCCGCCTCCCGCACTAACGCCACCGCTTTGTCAAATGAAGTGTAAACAACCAAACATAAGTCGTGATCTATCCCATCGTTCACCGACGCACCCCTGGGAAACGACAAATGCTGGATCAAACAGAATTTGTGAGGCTCCCGCTTTGGCACAACTCCCAAGGGTGATACCACTAAATTATCAATCGGTGGCTTGGCAAAAGGACCAGACATCCGGCCCAAAGACACTTCTTTCAAAAGCTTTTCCGAAACCACCGCCGCGTGCAGATAAGCCGACTTAAGGTTGCACCGTGTAACCGGAACCTCATATGGAGGGGGGGGGGGATAACAAAACCAAACGAAATCCCCTAATAAATTAACTTGGCCGCAACCCTATCCGGATATTCATTTAGATACGGGGCCATCCTTTCCACCCTCACCGGCGACCGCCCCTTGACCAATTGAAGCGGACTGAGGGCCTGACCGCCTACCTTTCCGCATACATTTTGAGGCCCCGTGCGAGGAGCCATTGCACTCTGAACAGACATGCTTAAATTTACAGGTGGCCCCGAACTTACACTGGCCATCGTTGAATTGCCAGCAGAAACCCAGTTTTGACCCGGAACCTTGCCCGGGTTGACTAGACTGGCCCCCTTGGCCAACGCTCCCGGGAAAGGACTGCTTAACCGGCGCCGTAACCCGCAACCACAACGCAATATCCTTTTGATCCCACCGGATGGCCGTCCGGACCGCCTTTCGCTGGCGAAATTGCTCGTCGTACCGCAACCACGCCTGGCCCCCGTACGCCCGGTAGGCCTCCCCGATGGCATCAAAATAACAAAACAACGGCGAGCAATTTTCCGGCGCCTTTTCCCCGATCACGCTTGCCAAAATAGCGAAAGCTTGCGACCAGTTAGCGAACGTCTGCGGGATAAGCCTATACCGCCGACGTTCTTCCTCCTCTTTCTTACTCTCATCCCGCTTGCCCTTATCCAAATTGAACTTCGCAAGCGGCAGAAGAGAAAATATCTCCACGTATTCATCCTTCCAAATCCGTTCCCGTACCTCTTGCTTAAGATGAGCCCCTAAAGGGCCCTCGAAACAGACGTACACCTCGCCCCGAGCGCGATCATCAAGCCGAATCCTATCCCCATCCTTCTGCGCCTTGGTTTGGACAGACACTGCTACCGCTTCTTTTACCACCCCCGGGGACCTCCCCAACCGTGGACCGCGACTGTACATCACGAGGACCTTCCCAAACCACCACCAGAGACCCCGCTGGCACTACAGGCGCCGCTGCCCTATCCAAGCGCCCGACTAGCTCGCGCAAACAACCCACTAAATCTGTTAAGCCATCGCGCCCGGCAACGCCACTACCGCCAGTCGCTACCCCACTCGCCGACCCACCCCCAACACCCGACATGAAAATTGCTGGATACGGTAACGTAGGCGTTACACACTCACCAGGCTGCCCAGGCGCTGTATTCCCGCCAGCCGGAAAATCATGACCGCGATGCGACTCCTCCAGCTCTCCATCTTCCAAATCCTCTCTCGCCGCCGACTGGTACTCACACCGACACGGGGATCCAAGAACGCTGACAGATGGGCCGACAACCTGCCGCCCGACAGCAGGGACCCAGACTTCCGACCGGACCTGTTGCCTCGTCGTCGCTGATCTTGGCGTCCTCACCGATGCTCTCGAGGAAGCCTGCCCCCTGGCCGGAACATCACCATGCGGGGCGGCCGTATACTGCCCTCCAAACACAGGATCTGAAGGCGAGGGTGTGACAGGGAGCCCGGCCTGCGACTCCCTGTTGACCGCCGAGCCCCGTCGCGGCTGGGGATTCCTGCCAGGACGCAGGCCCTGGGAGGAGGTGCCCGTCCCAGCAGCCTGGCCTGCAGCGTCCCTAGAGGGGCTCCCCCTGCGATGCCGGGCCCGCGGGGCCACGTCCGGACTAAGACGTTCTGGTGGGCGAGTCCTACGGGAGCGGCGGGGTGACCTAGCCTGGGCAACCGCCGCTCCCCTCTGCTTTATTTCAGCAGGGGCAGACATTAACAGTTCTCCCCCCACCGCCATATCCCCAGCGTCTGAGAGGGGGCGGAGGAGGGGAGCGCATCAGCGTGGGCTGCCGACCCAGACGACGTGCCCGCCTGAGGGATCCGGGCCAGCGACGCTACAGTCTCCTCCAGCCAGCCCGGATCGTGATAAGCAGCTGCTGCCTGCAGCTGCTCGAGAAGCAAGACCTGGGACGCCATTGCGGTAAGCCGACCTCTCTAACCTGACCGCAACAGCTAAGATTTCCCTGTCTCTCTCCTCCCGCTGCTTCCGGCTCAATGCTGAAAACAGCGGGAAGAGCAGTTACCACACCCCGGCTCCTCCCATCTCTCCCTCCCCCTGCTTTCTATCTCTTCCTGCCAGGATGGAGCCATCTAGTGGCCAAAGTAAATTATTACAGCTGATACACACTTAATACATACACGGCAAAACAAATAGACAATGGAACAGACTTAATAAAAAGCATAAACTCAGTTCTTTTACGTAAGGGGAAGTACAGTGTTCGACCCCCTTACATATGGAAGCCAATCAGGCCCCGCCGCCGGGCGGATCTTGACCGGCTTCCGTGCTAGGCAGACCTGGAGGCCAGTATTAGGCCTCCGGTTGCCATTGCAGCCACCGGAACCCCGGTAATTTCATTGCTGGGGTTCTGATGAGCTGCAAACACCTTAAGTGCAGAACTCGCGTTTGAGCGCTGCACTTAAGGGGTTAATGGCGGGGATCAAAGCTAATTTCAGTCCCCGCCATTACAGCCGGATGTCAGCTGTAAGATACAGCTGAGATCCGGTGATGATGGCACAGACTCAGATTCAGAGCCCGTGCCAAACATTTGGCGTATGGATACGGCAATTTGCGGGAAGTCATAGCTTTCCATGGTGTACCCATATGGCAAATGTCGGGCAGGGGTTAATGTAAGGATGTGTACACTTAACTGTGCAGCAACGCTTGTTGTCTCCATTCTATGTCAGTGTGGGAAGTAGATGTCCGGCCTTATGATTTTGTGATATGTGATAGACCCAGAATCCCAATCACCAAACCAAAGAATGCAAAATAAAGACACAAAACATTATAATTGGGTGTTAAATGGTCAAAACTTTTATTATATTATATGACCAAACCCAAAATGGCAAACCTCCGACTCACGAAGAGTCACCCTCCAGCACGCAGGAAAGGAAAAAACCCCTGTGGGGGAAACCTCTAGGGAAACCATGGCTGGAGGATTGCCCTTCCTCTGGGCTTAGAAGGTGCCAAAATATCATTTGTAACAGAATTTGTACGTTTTCTCAGATTTTCAAAGAAAGACAATACAATAAACGAACGACATAAAACACATAAATCGGCTGATCTGGTTGGCTAGGCGGATGTCTCTCTTCCTGGGCACCCATTAAAATGAATGGGCGATCCACGGATGAGACGGGTCCTCCAGATGCCTCCTTGTAGCACTTGTCTCCGCTCCGGCTAATAGAGGGGGATCTCCTGCTGGAAACCCCCCTCCAGGGGCGTAACTAGGAAAGACTGGGCCCCATAGCAAACTTTTGACTGGGGCCCCCCCTCCCCTGGGTGTCACACAACCCCCCCCCCTTGTAGATAGTGCCTTTTTTACAGCCCCCCCTGTAGATAACGCCATACAGCCCCCCCTCTGTAGATAGCGCCATACATCCCCCTGTAGAGAACGCCATACAGCCCCCCTGTAGAGAACGCCATACAGCCCCCCCCTGTAGGGAACGCCATACAGCCCCCCCTGTAGAGAACGCCATACAGCCCCCCGTAGGGAACGCCATACAGCCCCCCTGTAGGGAACGCCATACAGCGTTCCCCCCTCCCCCTGTAGGGAACGCCATACAGCGTCCCCCCTCCCAAAAAAATGCGACCTACAGTGTGTCCTACAAAATACATGTATCCCCTCTCCAGAGGACAGGGGATACATGTGTGATCTCTGGCAGCGATAGGGAGAACGGGGGACTGAAAGTCCCCTGAACTTCTCCAGGACTAACCTCTGACTATCCCCTATACATGTCTTTTGCTCTATTTTGCTCCTTCAGGACCAGACACCGTTTAGCCATTTTTAGCACGTGTTAAATGGCTCTAACTTTTTTATTTGTTGGGCTAACGACGTGATTTTTGCGACGTTTTTTCCGTAGACAATGCAGGTTTCGTTTTTTATCGTTTTTATACACACCTTTTTTGCTATTTTAGAATTTTTATTCATAAAGTTTGAAAATAATAGTAAAAAAGTAAGCTTTTTTACATTTCAGCTATTTTTTTTTTTGGTAATAACATCGTTTTACCCTAAAATAGACCTTTTATTTGTGATCGTCATTGTCTACCGTAAATCTTTATATATTACATGTCTATATTAGGGTAATTGGGTCAGCGCTAGCGTTACAACAATGATTGGCGGGGGGGGGGGGACGTTTTTTTTTTTGGGTGGGTATTTTATGTGTATTTATTATTTCCTTTTTTTTTGCACTTTACTTTATTCTTTTTTTATTACTATGGTCTGTCCCCCAAAGGTCAAAGAAGACCTTTGGGGAACTTTATATATTTTTTTTCTTTATTTTACACCATGTTTTTCCACTGTAACTGGAGCTGCACAGCAGCCCTAGTTACAGGGGAAATCAGCCCTCTCATAGTGACGATTGTCACTAACTGGGCTGTGCTGGGTCTTGTAAGACCCAGCAGCAGTCTGTCACTAACGGCACCCGGCGATCATGTGACCAGTCACATGATCACCGGGAGGAATAGAGACAGCGCCGCTGCTGCTGTCTCTATTCCTGTACACAGCGCGCATTGAGCGCTGTGTACAAGTGATCAGAGAAGACAGAAGCAGCGAAAGCTGCTTCTATCCTCTCCTCAGGGTCCCCGGCAGTCACTGACAGCCGGAGACCCGACATTCAGCTGCCCGATCGCGCGGGCAGCAAGTTAAAACCCGAGCCGTAGAAAGTCTATGGCTCGGGTTTTAAGGACCCTGACCGCTGGCCGTAAAAATACAGCCAGCGGTCGGGAACCAGTTAATGGCAGAGCGGGGAGATACCTCCCTGCTCTGCCGTAGTGTTCAGTGGCGTCCCGCTGTAGCAGCCATAGCGGCAGCTAGCGGAGCCTCCGGCCATGGTGGGGGCCCGTGCCGGCGGGCGACACGGGCCCCCTCATGCCGCGGGCCCCGTAGCAGCCGCTACTGCTGCTACGGCGGTAGTTACGCCACTGCCCCCCTCTATTACAGACAACCCGTATGAAGAGGATGGCATCACTGTGATGAAGAAGTGGTCTGGGGTGAAGGGTTTCCCTGCTAGAACCTCCAAATTACATCAGGTCGGTATTGGTGGGGAAGTCAAGCTCAAGGTCCTCAGTCCCATCCAATATGGCGCTGAATGTGGCAGTAAAATCTTCTAATATGGAATCTTCTTTATGTCATAAACATTTGTATTTATGACATCAGCACCTTCATCATCATTACTACAGGAGTTTATTACCACTGCACAACTCATACATTGTGACGTCACCCACAGTGGTCTGAAGTGTTAACCCTTTAATGACTGGCAGTGTACTTACCACAGAGGCCATAAAGCTGAATAGAACATATCAGCGGCCATAAAGGAAAAGGGATAATGCAGGGAGCATCTCCGCACAAGAACTATCCATGACAAAGGGTTGTCCAGGATGAGAGAACTTGTCTGCTTTCTCCAAACACCAGCACCACACCTGTCCATAGGTTGTGTGTGGTATTACAGCTCATTACCATTCACTTCAATGGAGCTAACCTGCAATACCAGATACAACCTGTGGATAGGTGTGGTGCTGTTTTTGGAAGAAAGCAGACATATTTTTCTAATTCTGCACAGCCCCTGTTAGAAATAGTTCAAAAAAAGTGGGGGGAGAAGGAGAAGAAGGGGAGAGGGAAAGAAGAAATTAAAAAAAGGGAAAAAGAGGAACTCTGAGGTAAAAGAAATCAAACTAGACTGAAAGGAGTCTGCTGGAGGTGCCAGATGGAAAGACAGATTCTGCCATGGGGACCAGATTAGTTGAAATGTATCTTGAAGGGGGGCTTCAGAGAGTGGGTTTTAACCCCTTCCTGCCCTATGAAGTGCTGTTGCATTGAAAAACTATGCAGTTCATCTTCGAATGCAGCGTCACAAAAACAAATGATTTAGTAAAAAATAAAACTATATAAATTTGGTATCGCCATAATCGTAACGACCCGTAGAATGAAGTTATCATGCAATTCATGCCGCCCGATGAACACTGTAAAATCAAAGCAGAAATGGCGGAATTACAGGTTTTTTTTCAATTCACCCCACAAAATGTAGGTTTTTTTTTAATAGTTTTTTTAATACATTATATGGTACATTAGGCCGCAGGGTAAATTCCACATAAACAGCGCCATTCATCGGTTAACTGTTTAAATGATACCAGTTCAAGTGACCTTTATCGAAAAACACCATAAGAAATGTTTTCACAATTAACCTTCTAATTGGGCCTAGCATGTGTGATACTGTCTGCTAAGCCGTTGTATCTAAGCATATTATATGTGATACTGTCTGCTGAGCCGCTGTCTCCTATCAAGTAGCAGAGCTATCAGGTGCCATACTGTAA
Organism: Rhinoderma darwinii; assembly: GCF_050947455.1. Taxonomy (NCBI): domain Eukaryota; kingdom Metazoa; phylum Chordata; class Amphibia; order Anura; family Rhinodermatidae; genus Rhinoderma; species Rhinoderma darwinii. Next base: position 118,434 of record NW_027464043.1, on the reverse strand, counting down.
TGAAACGGGGTAGGGAGACAGACAGGTGAGCCCTAATCTACCCGAAACTCAGTCCCTGCCTACTTGCACGGCCCGTCCTAAGTGACGGCGTACAACTGGGCGACGGTCCCTACGCTCAATAAGTGCAAGACAGACAACACAAGACAAGGGCACACAGAAGAAAAAGGGGGAGGTAGGGGCAGTTTCCCACAGAAACACAGTGAGCAACACGCAGTGAGGAACGAGCCGAGACAAACCAGGAGAGTACGAAGAACCAAATCAGAGCAGGAGAATAGTCAGCCAAGCCAGGGTCAATAAGTAATAGCGGTCAATAAGGTAAATAGCAAGAAGAACAGAGCCAGGAAACCAGACAATCACAGGCAAGGAACATGCTGCAAGTGAGGGTAGAAATAGACCAAGGGCGGGAGCTAGAACCGTCAGGCCAGGCTGTGATAGGTTCTCCCTCTCCTCAGCCTATCAGCCTGAGTGGTAGCAGATCGAGTCACTCTATCAGACCTTGGAGCTGATGAAGGCTGATTAACCATGGGCGTCAACATAGAACCTGTGTCTGGCAAACCCTTTACAGTACCCACCCCTTTTATGAGGGGTCACTGGACCCTTTCTACGTGGGCCTGGCTTGTTGGGGAACCGAAGATGGAACTTCCTGAGAAATATACCGGCGTGAACATCCCGGGCAGGTACCCAAGTCCTCTCCTCAGGCCCGTATCCTCTTCAATGGACCAGGTACTGGAGGGAGCCTTGGACCATCCTGCTGTCCACAATCTTGGCTACCTCGAATTCTACCCTATCCGGAGTGAGAACAGGGACCAGAGGTTTCCTCGATAAAGCCAAGGACGGGGAGCAGCTTTTCAAGAGGGAGGCATGGAACACGTTGTGTATCTGAATAGATGGGGGTAACTCCAGCCGGAAGGATACAGGGTTGAGGACCTCAATGATTTTGTACGGCCCTATATACCGGGGAGCAAACTTCTTGGACGGAACTTTAAGGCGCAAATTTTTAGAAGACAGCCACACCAGATCCCCGACCACAAACAGAGGGTTAGTTGAACATCTTTTATCTGCCCGAGTCGTTTGGATGCTCTGGGACGCCTCAAGGTTCTTCTGAACCTGGGCCCAGACTGTGCACAGTTCCCGATGAACGACATCTACCTCGGGATTGTTGGAACCACCAGGTGAAACGGAGGAGAACTGTGGATTAAACCCAAAATTACAGAAGAAGGGGGAAACCCCCGACGAGTTACTGACCCGGTTATTAAGGGAAAATTCAGCAAGGGGAATGAAGGAGACCCAATCATCTTGACAGTCTGAGATAAAACACCTTAAGTATTGTTCTAGAGACTGATTAGTCCTCTCAGTTTGGCCACTAGTTTCAGGATGGTAGGCCGAGGAAAAGGAGAGATCAATCTCCAGCTTCTTACAGAAAGCTCTCCAAAACAATGAAACCAATTGTACCCCTCTGTCAGAAACAATATTGACCGGAAACCCATGGAGACGCAGGATGTGTTTGACAAACAAGGTAGCTAACGTCTTGGCATTGGGTAGTTTCTTGAGGGGTACAAAGTGGCACATCTTACTGAAGCAGTCTCCTACAACCCACACCACCGACTTGCCTTGAGACGGAGGCAGATCGGTGATAAAATCCATGGAGATATGGGTCCAACGTCTCTGGGGAATGGGCAAAGAACATAGTAAGCCCGCAGGTCGGGACCTGGGAGTTTTGGACCTAGCACAAATTACACAAGCGGCGACGTAGGCCTTAACATCTTTAAGCAACCCAGGCCACCAATAGGTTCTAGATATGAGGTGCTTGGTACCCAGGATGCCTGGTTGGCCTGATAGTGCCGAGTCATGATTCTCCCTGAGCAACCTTAGCCGGAATTGCAGGGGAACAAACAGCTTGTTCTCAGGAAAGTTCTCGGGAGCAGAAGCTTGATCAGCCGAAATTTCGGAGACTAAGTCTGAATCCACAGAGGATATGATTATACCTGGGGGTAAAATACAAGCGGGATCCTCCTCAGGAGGAGGGCTGGCCATGAAGCTACGTGACAGAGCATCAGCTTTAATATTTTTTGACCCAGCCCTATAGGTAACCACAAAGTTGAATCTAGTAAAAAACAACGCCCATCGAGCTTGTCTCGGGTTTAGCCTCCGGGTAGATTCTAGGAAAACCAGATTCTTGTGGTCAGTAAGGACCGTTACCTGGTGCCTAGCCCCCTCCAGAAAGTGACGCCACTCTTCAAATGCCCATGTAATGGCTAAGAGTTCGCGGTTGCCAACGTCATAGTTTCTCTCAGTGGAGGAGAACTTCCTGGAGAAGTAGGCACAGGGACGGAGATGGGTGAGAGACCTAGTCCCTGGGACAAGACAGCACCCACTCCCACCTCGGAGGCATCAACCTCCATAATAAATGGCTCCATTTGGTTAGGCTGAATCAGCACTGGGACAGAGACAAAGCACCTCATAAGGACCTCAAAAGCCTGGACCGCCGTCGGAGGCCAGTGGAGGAGATCAGCACCTTTACGAGTGAGGTCCGTAAGAGGCTTAGCGATGACCGAGAAGTTAGCAATAAATCTCCTGAAATGATTAGCAAACTCCAGGAAACACTGTAACGCCTTCAAAAAGCCAGGGCGGATCCATTCTGCCACGGACTGAACCTTGGCAGGGTCCATGCGGAATTCGTTAGGAGTGAGGATTTGACCCAAAAATGGTATCTCCTGCACCCCAAACACACATTATTCGGTTTTAGCAAAGTGTTTGTTTTCCCGAAGGGCCTGGAGCACCTTCCTGACATGTTCAATGTGGGAGGACCAGTCCTTGGAAAACACAAGTATATCATCAAGGTACACTACAAGAAATACCCCCAGATAGTCTCTTAAAATCTCATTTATGAAATTCTTGAAGACCGCGGGAGCATTACACAACCCAAAGGGCATGACGAGATATTCAAAATGACCGTCGGGTGTATTAAACGTAGTCTTCCACTCATCCCTCTCTGATCTGGATAAGGTTATTAGCCCCCCGAACATCGAACTTAGAGAACCTTTCGGCCTCCTGAACCTGATTGAAGAGATCAGGAATCAAAGGAAGGGGATACTGGTTCCTTACAGTGATCTTATTTAAATTTCGGTAATCGATGCACGGCCTAAGACCACCATCCTTCTTCCCCACGAAGAAGAAGCCAACACCTACCGGAGAAGTAGAGTGGCGAATGTAACCCTTGGCCAGGCTTTCCTGGATATATTCTCTCAAGGCTTCACGTTCAGGGCAAGAGAGATTAAATATCCTACCCTTAAGGAGCTTAGCTCCTGGTACCAAATCGATTGCGCAATCGTACTCTCTATGAGGAGGTAACTTTTCGGAGGCCCTTTTAGAAAGTACATCAGCGAAGTCCTTAATAAACTCAGGTAGAGTGTTCACCTCCTCAACGAGAGAAACCAAATTAACAGAAAAACATGACGTCATGCATTCATTATCTCATCTGGTAAGATCCCCAGTGTTCCAGTTAAACGTGGGATTATGCAACTGCAACCAGGGAAGGCCTAAAACCAAATCGGACGATAACCCCTGCATCACTAATAGAGAACACTTCTCCAAATGAATGGAGCCAACAATGATTTCAAAAACAGGGGTATGCTGCATAAAATAACTATTAGCAAGCGGAGTGGAATCAATACCCACTACCGGGACAGGTTTAGGCAAATCAATTAATGGCATAGCTAGAGACATAGCAAATTCCACAGACATAATACTAGTAGCAGACCCTGAATCCACAAAGGCACTGCCGGTGGCAGACCTTCCATCAAAAGAGACCTGAAAGGGAAGCAAGATTTTATTAGGCTTCATGTTTGCGGGAAATAACTGTGCGCCCAAGCGACCTCCCCGATGGTCACTTAGGCGCGGACGTTTTCCGGCTGCTAATTCTTGCGCCTGGGACAGGAGATCAATAGATGCTTCTCATCCCCACAGTAGAAGCAGAGACCATTCTTTCTGCGGAAATCTCTACGTTGTTGGGGGGACACGGATGCCCCGAATTGAATCTGTTCATCCGAGTTCTCCGTGGAAGAACGAAGCAACGGAACCTCTGGAGCCATCATAGGGGAGCCAGAGGTGAAGGCACCAGAACGTTCAAGTCATCGATCCCTTAGACGTCAGTAAAGACGTACCGCTAAAGCCATAGCCTGATCTAGAGAGTCTGAAGTGGGATAGCTAACTAACAGGTCTTTCAGGGCGTTCGACAGACCCAATCTAAACTAGCACCTCAAGGCAGGGTCATTCCACCGAGAAGCTACACACCACTTCCTAAAGTCAGAACAGTACTCCTCAACGGGGCTCTTACCCTGACATAAGGTCACCAGCTGACTCTCGGCAAAGGCAGTCTTGTCAGTCTCGTCATAGATGAGCCCGAGAGCAGAAAAAAAAGGTCAACAGAAGAAAGTTCAGGGGAGTCAGGAGCCAAGGAGAAGGCCCATTCTTGGGGGCCGTCCTGGAGCCGGGACCTAATTATACCCACTCGCTGGCTCTCAGAACCTGAGGAGTGGGGTCTTAATTGGAAATAGAGTCTACAACTCTCCCGAAAAGAGAAAAAAGTCTTCCGGTCCCCTGAGAACTGGTCAGGCAACTTGAGGTGGGGTTCAAGAGGTGAGGTGAAGGGCACTACATGGGTAGCATCACACTGGTTTAACCTCTGAGCCAGGTCTTGGACCTGTAGGGAGAGACCCTGCATTTGCTGAGCCAGGGCCTCAAGGGGGTCCATAGTAGAGTCAGGGACCAGGGTAAGAAAAGGTATAGGGCCTGTGATTATGTAATGAAACGGACAGGTGAGCCCTAATCTTCCCGCAACTCACTCCCTGCCTACTTGCATGGCCCGTCCTAAGTGACGGTGTACAACTGGGTGACGGTCCCTACGCTCAATAAGTGCAAGACAGACAACACAAGACAAGGGCACACAGAAGAAAAAGGGGGAGGTAGGGGCAGTTGCCCACGGAAACACTGTGAGCAACAGGCAGTGGTGAACGAGCCGAGGCAAACCAGGAGAGTACGAAGTAGCAAATAAGAGCAGGAGAATAGTCAGTCAAGCCAGGGTTAATAAGTAACAGCGGACAATAAGGTAAATAGCAAGAATCGCAGAGCCAGGAAACCAGACAATCACAGGCAAGGAACATGCGGCAAGTGAGGGTAAAAATAGACCAAGGGCGGGAGCTAGAACCGTCAGGCCAGGCTGTGATAGGTTCTCCCTCTCCTCAGCATGCCAGCCTGAGTGGTAACAGATCGCGTCACTCTAGCAGACCTTGGAGCTGATGAAGGCTGATTAACCCCGGGCGTCAACAAGGGTTTTGCCACCAAGTATTAAGTCTTGTTTGCCAAAGGGATCAAATACTTATTTCTCTGTGCACAATGCAAATAAATATATATAATTTTGACAATGTGATTTTCTGTTTTTTTATTTTTTTATATAATCTATCTCTCACTGGTAAAATTAACCTAGCCTAAAAATTCTAGACTGTTCATGTCTTTGACAGTGGGCAAACTTACAAAATCAGCAAGGGATCAAATACTTATTTCCTTCACGGTATATATAATTTTAGTTTTTTTTTAGGGGGGTGGGCAAAAAATGTCTTGTGGCACAAGACATTCTGATTGGACAGTCTGATTAGTGGGGGAGATACAGGGTCTATCTTAGGCCTTTTGTTACACACTCAATGTAAAATTGTACACTAGCTCGGAGTTGGAGTTGATTTCTGCTTTACATTACGCCCGTTACTGGCGTAAATGATAGTAAAATTGTTGCCCCTTTCCGCAAAGCACCACACACTTTTCAAAAAAGTGCCAAAGGCAGCGTAAACTGACCAAAAACGTTCCCGCAAATTCCGACTTTTGGGACTTGCCAGATAAGCGGCTTAGCAAGGTTAAAAAATTCTCCTCTAGGGCTACAGACAGTAATACAATATTTTAATGCAAGGATGTGTACACTCAGTGTCTGACTGAGGTACCTTGAACCCAACAAAGGAAATAATTCTTGGGGGTCTACACTTCAACTATATAGAAATAATGTGAACACTCTTAATTGTGTACTAAAAACGTGTGTAGTAAAACAAAGACCAATATTCCCACCATATAGTGACAGATATCAGTCCTACAAAGACATTCTGCAGACCATATACACTACCGTTCAAAAGTTTAGCGTCACTTAGAAATTTCCTTATTTTTGAAAGAAAAGCACAGTTTTTTTCAATGAATATAACATTAAATTAATCAGAAATATACTCTATACATTATTAATGTGGTAAATGACTATTCTAGCTGCAAACGTCTGGTTTTTAATGCAATATCTACATAGGTGTATAGAGGCCCATTTCCAGCAACCATCACTCCAGTGTTCTAATGGTACATTGTGTTTGCTAACTGTGTTAGAAGGCTAATGGATGATTAGAAAACACTTGAAAACCCTTGTGCAATTACGTTAGCACCGCTGTAAACAGTTTTGCTGTTTAGAGGAGCTATAAAACTGACCTTCCTTTGAGCTAGTTGAGAATCTGGAGCATTATATTTGTGGGTTCGATTAAACTCTCCAAATGGCTAGAAAAAGAGAGCTTTCATGTGAAACTCGACAGTCTATTCTTGTTCTTAGAAATGAAGGCTATTCCATGCGAGAAATTGCCAAGAAACTGAAGATTTCCTACAACGGTGTGTACTACTCCCTTCAGAGGACAGCACAAACAGGCTCTAACCAGAGTAGAAAGAGAAGTGGGAGGCCCCGCTGCACAACTGAGCAACAAGACAAGTACATTAGAGTCTCTAGTTTGAGAAATAGATGCCTCACAGGTCGTCAACTGGCAGCTTCATTAAATAGTACCCGCAAAATGACAGTGTCAACATCTACAGTGAAGAGGCGACTACGGGAAGCTTGCCTTCAGGGCAGAGTGGCAAAGAAAAAGCCATATCTGAGACTGGCTAATAAAAGGAAAAGATTAATATGGGCAAAAGCACCCAGACATTGGACAGGGGAAGATTGGAAAAAAGTGTTATGGACAGACGACTCGAAGTTTGAGGTGTTTGGATCACACAGAAGAACATTTGTGAGACGCAGAACAACTGAAAAAATGCTGGAAGAGTGCCTGACATCATCTGTCAAGCATGGTGGAGGTAATGTGATGGTCTGGGGTTGCTTTCGTGCTGGTAAAGTGGGAGATTTGTACAAGGTAAAAGGGATTTTGAATAAGGAAGGTGTGTACTACTCCCTTCAGAGGACAGCACAAACAGGCTCTAACCAGAGTAGAAAGAGAAGTGGGAGGCCCCGCTGCACAACTGAGCAACAAGACAAGTACATTAGAGTCTCTAGTGTAATGACGAGTTAGTGAGACAGACAGGTTAGCCCTAATCTACCCGCCACTCAGTCTCTGCCTACTTGCACGGCCCATCCTAGGCGACGGCGTACAACTGGGCGACGGTCCCTACGCTCAATATGTGCACGACAGACAAACAGACAAGGGTACACAGAAGCTAAGGGAAATGGGGCAGTTGCCCACGGCAACACCGTGAGCAACAAAAGAAGTGAACGAGCCGAGTCAAACCAGGAGTGTACGTGGTACCAAACGCAGAGCAGGAGCGTAGTCAGTAAAGCCAGGGTCAAAATGAAGCAAGGTCAATAATAATAGCAGTAGCAACAGAGCCAAGAAACAGGAAAGAATCACAGGCAGAGACAAGCAGGAAATGAAGGTATAAATAGACCGAGGGCGGGAGCTAGAACCGTCTGGCCAGGCTGTGATAAGTTCTCCCACTCCTGAGCCTACCAGCCTGAGTAGTAGCAGATCGAGTCACTCTATCAGACCTAGGAGCAGGTGCAGACTGATTAACCATGGGCGTCGACACAGAAGCTGTGTCTGGCAGATCCTTTACATCACGTTCCCGTGACCCGATGTGCCACGTCACAGCGTATTCAAATCATGGAAGCGTCCGGTCTACATGACTACCGACCGTCATGGTGTGCAAACCTTAGATCAAAATTTCGACATATAACTAACTAACTCTAAACCTCATAAGGTAATTTTCTTTTGCTATTATACCAGGATGTAGGCGGAGGAGTAGGCGAAGAGAACGGAAAGTGGCCGAGGCGGGAGTTGGGCCAGAGTGAATATGACGCTTGACTGGGGTCTGGGGAGAGAGACAGGTGGGAAGGTGGGAGCAGAGGGGCAACATAAAAAAAATTATTAAACTGAATCTACTGCTTTAAAACAGTCACTCACCAAGTTGCAGAGCCGGCCGCTGCTTCTGGCCCCTGCATGGGTCCCATTCCTATCTGCAAACCAATTACCGCTGATCATAACCTTGATTAGCGGCGGCTGCCCACTTCATTTTACTTTTGTGGCCAGGCCCCTGACAGTAGTACCAGCGGTACTACCCTGATGGCAGGTCTGTTTGCAGTGGTACTAGCCAACTACGTCACAGATAACCCAAGTTTCAAGACCATGCAAAGTTATGGATTTTTGGCATCCCATGGAATATGGGAACAATAGGGAATTCTATCAGTAAGTATTCTGCCTGTTTCTTGGCTAATACTCCTAATCCAATTCCTTCTTCTAGCAGATTTTTGAAAGATTCTTTACATGCGGTGCTTGGTTTTGCCACAAGTTTGCAATATTTCGATTCATTGTCTAAAATGGTATGAACGTGTCTGGGATATAAACAGGAATCTAGAACAACTCCTTGGAGGACACAGTTATACGCTGGATATATGGTGAGCACCTCTGTGTTTTCACCTTTAGCCCTTATGTGTATATAATGAACCTTTTAGAAGGTACATCTTTACCCGCTAAGGTGGAAGGGTTGGTTCCAATGCCTAGTTATAGTGGTGTCTGAGGAAATAAAGGTCCTTTTAGACGTCCAGATACTGACCATGAAAACCAGCGCCAATCGACAATACAGCGTGTCACAAGGAGCAATCATCGGTAATGTATGGGGGCCAATAATCGTTACTACACCAGACCCTGCAGTCCAGCTGCCTCCGGGCACTGGACAACACTGCCAGAAGCAAATGGCTCCGATCACTGCATAGCGGCCGTTCGGCAGAACTGCAGCTTGGTGTAATGGCAGGAAGGAGGTGAAGGGAAAGTGAGCCCTAATCTACCCACCGCCCTGTCCCTGCCTACTTGCAACGACCCGCCCTAGGCGACGGGGTACAACTAGGCGGCGGTCCCTACGCTGTCTAAGTGCACGGGAGAACAAACAGGGAACACGCAAGGGAAGGGGCAGTAGCCCACGGAACGCCGCGAGGAAACGGAGCGGTGAATGAATAGTCAGGACCAGGATGAAGTGGAGTATACCAACGTGAGCATGGAGAAGGAAGCAAGCCAGGGGCAAAGCGAAGCAGGTTAAGCGGAACTGCAGCAAGGCAGAAGCACGGCAGAAGCAGGCTGGAGCAAGCAGCAGTGGGGCCAGGAATCCAGAAGAATTACAAGCACAGAGGAATGGAACACGGCAGGTAATAAAGGACTGGGGGCGGAGCTAACTCCGACTGACCAGGCCGCGATAGGCTCTCCCACTCCTGAGCCTGCCACCCTGGTTGGTGGGAGACGGTGTCAGTCTAACAGGTCTGGCCTCAGGTGTGGATTGATTAATCCCAGGAGTATACCTAGACGTAGTACCTGGCAGATCCCTAACACTTGGCCTCTATTCTTTGACAGGAGCCATCTGCTTCCGGCAGTGTTGTCCGGTGCCCGGAGGCAGCTGGAGTGGCGGATCGGTGCGGGGTCCAGGTGTCGGAAATGCACCGATCATATACTGATGACCTATCCAGTGGATAGGTCATCAGTTGTCAGAACGTGGAAAACCCCTTTAAAGGGAAGGTGTCACGAAAATGTATCTTTTTTATATAATATTGCTTTTAGTATGTCATTAAAATAAATTGTATTTATTTGTGTTTTTGTGTTGTACTTTTTACTTTTTTCTTTCTTTTACTTCTCTATGGGGGTTGCCATTTTTTTTTTCCATCTCTGTATCTGTCCATTAACGACACATACAGAGATGGAATACGGCACATACATCCCCATACAGAATGTGAACGGGAGCCGTTCCATTCACTATAGCGTACGCCGTCTGTGTGGGAATGGCGCATGCGCCGCTCCCACACAGACCAAAAGGAAGGTTTTTGGTAGAGCGACATCCGGCGCCATTTTCATGTGGACCGGAAGCAACGGCCGTACAGTAAGATGATGACTTCCAGTCGCGGCTTCCGGCCATATGTTGAAGGCAACGCAGACGCAAGGACTAGGAGCGGCAGGGCGGAGGCGGCAGGAGTAGGTAAGTTATGTTTGTGTATGTGATGTGTGTGTATGTTAATGGTATACTGTCTAATGATCACTGTATCTAATCCTTCTACACTGTGCATTCGCTCAGAAAATGGCGGCACACAGTGTAGGAGGTTTGAACATTCAACCACCTCCTATCTCCTGGCACTAGCCAGGATAAAGGAGGGGGGATTCTGGGAGGACACTAGAGCGAGTGTGTCTACTACAAATTTGCAGCATAAGGCAATGAGGTTGCTTTACCACATGCCAATGCTGGGAATTGCTCCCTCTAGTGACCAGCACATGGAAATGTTATAAATTAGAATCTAATTTATAATATTTCCTGACTAGTGAAAAAATTTAAAAAATTAGAACAATGTGTAATCACTTATATAACTGAAAAAAATTAAATAAAAATTCTAGCGACACATTCCCTTTAATACTGGCGTTTCATACACCAGTCCTATTAAACAGTTTGCTGGAGTAAGATGCAACACATTTATTAACAGGCGAACGACTCTTAATAAATGTGTCGCATCTTTTAGCTGCAACGCGGCCTGTCATCAGTACTTTCTACGTGCTGCGGCCTGCTGTAAGAGTCTGAGGGAATCCGGGAGGGAGAAACGGAGTGGTGAGATTAGTACATTTTTAAAATCTATTTTATTGTCTGATTGGGGGGGGGCATACAGTCTGATTGGGGGGAGGTATGGGTCTGGCACGGACCTTTGCCTTGATTAGGCCCCCCAGAGATAAATCTGGGCCGCATTAAACATATAGATTTCTGCTATAATTGACATCAGTTACTGGCGTAAATTATAGTAAAATTGTTGGCCATTTCTGCTAAGCCCCGCCCATTTTTTTTGCCCCCAAAAATGTTAACATTTGCGCATTTTGTGAATTTTCTATGCTAGTAAACTGTTGTAGAAAGGTTAATATATTCCCCCCAAAGGCTACAGACCGTAATACAATATCTTAAAAGATGGTTTAACATTTGGCCTAGAATGATAAAGAGCTTAATAAAATCTGTAAAAAGGTAATAAAATCAGCAAAAACACAAAATGAAAGGCAGGTGGCCAATGATAGTAAATCAAATCCCCAAAAATTCTTCAAGTATGTAAATGAAAAAAAGCCAAGGTCTGAACATGTAGGACCCCTAAATAGTGGTAATGGGGAGTTGGTCACAGGGGATCAAGAGAAGGCAGTGTTACTAAACGGGTTCTTTAGCTCTGTATATACTCTGGCTGGAATTCCACACCTAGAGGGAAACCAAAATCGCTACCTACCGGGGGCGGGGGGAGGAGGCTGTGTGGCACTATTAGGGAGGGGGCTGTGTGGCACTACCAGGGAGGATGGCGCTATGTGGCACTAACTGGGAGGAGGGAACTGTGTGGCACTACCTGGAAGGGGGGCTGTGTGGCACTACCTGGGAGGGGGGCTGTGTGGCACTACCTGGGAGGGGGGCTGTTTGGCACTTCCTGGGAGGGGGACTGTGTGGCACTATCTACAGAGGGCACTAAATTTATTGGGGTACAAACTGGGGGCTTAACTTCTATGTGGGGGCCTTATTAGGTCCTAACTTCTATATGGAGGCACAAAGTGACGTTTTCTGCCATTTTACTGCCCCCGTGAGTTCCCCCGCAAAGGGGTCTACTAAGTCTGTGTCGCCAAATAGCTCACATAAACCTAGACCCGGCCCTCATTGTATAATGAGAAAAAAAAAAAAAGCTTATACTTACTCCCGGCCATAGTCATAGCAACGCATATTCTATACTGAGCGCAGTCTGGCCTCAGGGGATGATGATACCATCCCATGTGACTGCTGCAGCCAATCAAAGGCTGCAGCGGTCACATGTACTGCAGCATCATCCCAGGAGGCCAGGCTGCGCTCAGAACAGAATACGCGTCGCTATGACTATGGTAAGTATAAGCTTTTTTAAAATGATTTCTGCGGTCTTTCCGCAGGAGATATACCACCCGAAAAACTGCTCTAAAATTTGGTGCGGTTTTTCAGGTGGAATTCCCTGTGGTTTCCAGGGCGGATACTCCTGATGGTTATTTCACAGTGAGTGGGGGGCTGATGTTCTACAAGTGGTTTCCACCTCTGAGCTCCAATTTAAATTAATAGGACGCAGAAAATAGCTGCGTTACTGGTTTGGTGCTTTTTTTTGCCTGCGTCTTTTGCTTTAACTTCAACAGCTTAAGAAGAAGCAAAAAAAAAAAAGTAAAGTGAAAAAAGTTTACCAAAAGTTTTGCTCACCTCATATCCTTCATTTTAAATTGCGTTTTTCCAATGCGTTTTGTAAAGCAATGTAGACATAAAAAATCCAGAAAGCTGTGGGTGCTCGTAAATCCTCCTGAACTTGATCCTGTGTCGACAGCAGGTTGTAGAAACAAAAATAGTGTGTAGAAAAGGCAGATCCAGCACTCAAATATAAAAAATGCGATTTTTATTGGGTAATTTAAAAAAATGTTGGGATAAAACAATAATCCCGGGACCACGCTTACGCGTTTCAGACCACTGGGGTCCTTAATCATAGCTTGCTACATGAAAGTAAAATTCACATATATATAGTCAAGAAATTCAATCACATGGTTCATTTGGGCTGGATTTGAAAACGTTAACCCTATATGGTGAAGAACAAAATTTATGTCGTAGTTATCTCATGGTATTGAAAATCACAAAATTAGCCTACCTAAATGATGAAAAATATCATAGGCAACATGTGAATAAATGACTGTCCCAAAAGAAGGACTTTTATTAAAAAGTATACATTGAGGGAGTGTGTATGTGTCTCTTAGTTGTATTTCCGTGATTGAGACCTAGTGAGTTGGTAAGCTAATTAATTAGACATCAGGTGTGTATAGATGTCAGACATAGTTGGAAGAAATTTTGCCGACAAATAGTTACAAGAATGTATATATATGTTCATGTGTGACAAAATTATGCCATATTAATAATAAGGAAGTAGCAGAAATCAAGAACAATTGACAATCACTATAAGTATAGAATTTACTTGATGTGAAAATTAATCTGAATAAATAAACCTCCTCATTTTATATAAAAGAACAATTATTTGTATAACACCCTTCAGTTGTATCTCAATAATTCTCACAGTTATGAAATTATACTATCTGCTGAATAGATGAGTGTGGTCCAGATCACAATGTTTAATGCTTAACCCGGAATAACCACCTGTGACAGCAGAATTAACCAAAGTGTAATGCATGTGTGAATATGCCCTATCTGTGCTGTCTCCGTGGTGTGAATATGCCCTATCTGTGCTGTCTCCGTGGTGTGAATATGCCCTATCTGTGCTGTCCCGTGGTGTGAATATGCCCTATCTGTGCTGTCTCCGTGGTGTGAATATGCCCTATCTGTGCTGTCTCCGTGGTGTGAATATGCCCTATCTGTGCTGTCTCCGTGGTGTGAATATGCCCTATCTGTGCTGTCTCCGTGGTGTGAATATGCCCTATCTGTGCTGTCTCTGTGGTGTGAATATGCCCTATCTGTGCTGTCTCCGTGGTGTGAATATGCCCTATCTGTGCTGTCTCCGTGGTGTGAATATGCCCTATCTGTGCTGTCTCCGTGGTGTGAATATGCCCTATCTGTGCTGTCTCCGTGGTGTGAATATGCCCTATCTGTGCTGTCTCCGTGGTGTGAATATGCCCTATCTGTGCTGTCTCCGTGGTGCTGAATGGATAGCTCTGATTACTCCGCTTTAAATATGTCTGTAGAAGCACTGTGTGAATAGAGAGATTAGAGATGGATTTTATTTTAATGAATTTTTATAGACATACCATTATATGATTTACTTGAAATGAGAAATGGTTTGAATGTACAAAAAATAGATATTTAGGAACAATTATTACGATTATATGAGAGATATATCATCTTAATTGTATCAGAAGTGTGTCATATATCAATAACAATTGACAATTATTAAATGATCAGTAACAGAGATTTGTTGGGATAATAAAAAATAGTTATAATTATTCAGGTTAACTCTCAGAGTATTTCCGTCAATAGAGATGTATATATAACATATTTTAATATTATTGATCAAAACACAAGTTTAAGTTGTATAATAAGTGTTGGAATAATTGTACAGTCTAAAATTAAATTAATTAGAGAATATTTATTTTTATTATTATTGAAAAACTTAACTAAAGTGTTGTACATATTTTCAGATTGCCGGTCACTGTTATCTCCGTGGTGCTGAAGGGACAGCTCCACTCTAAACATTCTTATAAAGACACTATACATGGTTGAAAAACACAAATTATACTCTCATTTTATAGATATGTATCAACATAATTTAGTTTAATTAGAATAGAGTTATTCTATTTCCTAGTACTGAAGAGACAACTTCATTTGAATATTATTTTAATATTATTGTAAAACTAATAATTATGAAAAGGAAAATTGAAACCGTTTTTAAGGTAATAAATTCTTTTTATATATAGGTATTTATTAGTATAATTTAGTTTGACTTAAATGTAATTTTCAGCCTAGATAATGAGTCAATAATGATATTGTTTATAATTTCATCATTTATTTGGAATTTTAGTCAATTTTAGAGTTTAGAGATGGATATGTAACAGTGATTAATAAATATACATTAGATCATTCCTAGAATTCATGCCAGTTGGAAAACGAGTGTCTAATTTCAAAATCCATAGAGCTTCTGTATTAAGCAGGAGTTTTCTCCAATTTCCTCCTCTTTTTGGACAGAATACTCTTTCTAGGCCACAAACTTGTAATGTATTTATGTCACCTTGGTGTGTTTCTCGGAAATGTTTTGCTGCTCCTGAGATGTTAATTTTGTTCAAGTTTTTGATATCTGCTAAATGTTCAGCTATTCTCCGTTTTAAAGGTCTTATGGTGCATCCTACATATTGTGTATTGCAACTATTGCAAGATATAACATATACTACATAGGAGGTATTGCATTTGATAAAAGATTTTATGGGAAAATAAATATTAGTGGAAAAATATGTTAATTAGTTAGAGATCATCATGAATTGGCAGATGGGACATCTACTACCCCCACATTTACAGGAACCTGTATATTTTAGCCATGTGCTTATTTTATCAGAAGTCTTGGGAAAAATGCTGGGTGAAATTCTATTGCCTATCGTGGTTGAATTTCTGGCCACAAAATTACAACCTGTTTTTAATATTTTCTTGAGATCATGATCTTTATCTAAAATAGGCAAATATGGTTTTATGATGGATATTATTTGGTTATACTCATTACTGTAGGGAGTGGAAAAAGTTAGAGACTTATTTTGATGGTGACTATTTTTACTATTTTTCATTGTAGGATACAACAATTCAGATCTAGATTTGGCTGTTACTTTATTTTTCGCTTCTTGTAATATTTGTTTAGAATAGCCACGTGTTATAAGTCTAGTATCAATGACATTACATTCAGCAAGAAAAGCAGAGTTTTGAGTACAAATTCTTTTTGCCCGTGTATATTCCCCTGTTGGAAGGTTATTGATGACATGCTTTGGATGTGCGCTCAAAGCATGTAAAATTGAGTTTCCAGAGGTAGGTTTACGGTATAGACTACTTATAATGTTGGGTTCTGAAGAGTCACCTGTTAGTGTAATATCTAGAAAGGATAGAGATGTTACATTTTTGTTGTATACAAACGCCTCAATTGCTGTATATGAACCTGACCAAATGATCAAAATATCATCAATGAAGCGACCGTAATAATGTATATCTTTTACAAATAGATTAGAAATATTGTAAATGTAACGTTCTTCCCACCAAGCTACATAAATATTAGCCAATGAAGGGGAAAACTTTGCCCCCATAGAGCATCCCAAACATTGTAGATAAAAAGAATTGTCAAACAAAAAATAATTATGTTTTAATAAATGGAAAGTGACACTAAGAATGTACTCTAAGATTCTCTGAATAATTAGTATATTTTTGTAGTTGATCACTAAGGGCCACAATAGCTTTATCATGTGGAATGGATGAATATAAGGCACTAATATCACATGTAACCCAACTAAAAGTGTCCAACCATTTTAGTTTATCCATTATTTGGAGAACATTAGTACTGTCTTTAATATAACTAGGGGCTCTCTTGACCAGAGGTTGCAGTAAATTATCTAACCACTCTCCCAAACGTTCATTTAATGAGTCTATGCTGGAAACTATTGGTCTTAAGGGTGGTGGAAAAATTTATTTATGAAAAAAAAAGGTCAAACAACGCTGTCAATTCCTGAAGGAATTTTGAGGCAGATTTTTTTTGCCTTACAAAAAAACGCTGTGTGAACATACCATACGAGTGTAGTGCTTGTGTCATGTCCGTGGCTGCTGGCCGTCAGGTTCACTCTCCCCTGACGGCCGCAGCCATGGGTCGGCGAGCGCTGGCCCCAGTCTCCTCCTCAGGAGACGCCAGCGCTCACTTCCACTCAACTCGGCCGGATCCCGTAGGTGAGTAGTTTAATGAAGCATCAGCCCATGAGTGCCCTGGACTATAAGAGGGGTCCAGCGCCTTGCTTCGATGCCTGAGCGTTGTTGTTGTTCCCTAAGTTTGTCTATGCAATGGTCTCCTAGTGAGTTCCTGTTCCTGATCCTGTTACCTGTATTCCGTACTATCCTGGTCGAGTACTGTGCTGAGCCAAAGTCGTGCCGTGCTGTATACCATGCCTGACCGGCTTCACCACGCCTGACGTCTACCTGCTGCCTAATCCCAGCCGAGCCTGCCTTGCCACTGTCCGAGCTGCCACAGGTACCCTATACGAGCTATAGACTTTGACCTGCGCCCTGTTGGCCAGCTGCCATACCACCAAACCCTACGTGAAAGTTTGTTTTTAGCCATTTTTTGTCTTTCTCAAAACAATTTTTGGTAGGAGCCCGGAGGAAATGTTATTTTTCCAGTAATGCCTCGAGTCCAAAAAGGTTGGGAGACCCTGTACTAGTAATTTGAAAGAAGAAATATATAGTTCTGAAATGGTTAATTTTTTAGTCCAACCCATTACTTTAAATTACTTGACTTGGGATATGGAGTATAAATATGCAAACTGAGAACTGGGTAACTAAGCTATGATTAAGAACCCTAGCAGGAGGGCAAAGGGAGGGAGAGAGGAAGGGCAAAGGGAGGGAGGGCAGAAGGGAGGGCAAATGGAGGAAGGGAGGGCAAAGGGAGGGATAGAGGAAGGGAAAAGGAGGGAGGGCAGGAGGGAGGGCAAAGGGAGGGAGAGAGGAAGGGAAAAGGAGGGAGGGCAGAAGGGAGGGCAAATGGAGGAAGGGAGGGCAAAGGGAGGGAGAGAGGAAGGGAAAAGGAGGGAGGACAGGAGGACAGGAAGGGGGAAAAGCGAGGGAGGGTGTAGAATTAGGCAGTGAAAATTAAAAATGTTATTTTTTTAAAAAAATATGTCGTTTTTACTCCCAATTTTTTATTTTCATAAGGGGTCATAGGAGAAAAAACACCATACATACCCATACAAATTTCCCCATAGAGCATAATGCATAGCTGCCCCCAAACAGTATAATGCCCACTTAGCTACCCCTAATGCCAGTGCACTTGTAGATAGTGACCCAGTGTCCATGTAGATAGTGCCTATGTACATAGCGCCACAGTGTCCCTATGTAGATAGTGCCCCTACATAGTACCACAGTGTCCATGGAGATAGTGCCACACCCCTCTTAAAGATAGTGCCACACAGCTCCCCTGCCAGGTAGTGCCACAGAGCCCCTCCCCCCTGTAGATTGCGCAATTGGAATCTCCAGCCAGAGGATATATGGACAGTGACGTCAGTGGCCACTCCTTAAGCGGAATCCATGTTGCCGATGCTCTGCCGATGGCCGGGGATTCCCCAGAGGTCACTGTCCAAATATGTAAATCTGAAAAATCAAGAAAAAAAGTGCCTCATGGTGCAGAAATTCCAAACAATAAGGAAGAGAGCGATAGAGGTATAGGGGTGACCCTCACCTGGGATGGTTGTGCGATGTCCAGGCACAACTCTGATTACTTGCAAGGAATGATGTAGTTGCAGCTACTTCCTATCCACTGGGACTGCAAGGCCATTTACACATAACATCAAGATA
This sequence comes from Rhinoderma darwinii, assembly GCF_050947455.1. Taxonomy (NCBI): domain Eukaryota; kingdom Metazoa; phylum Chordata; class Amphibia; order Anura; family Rhinodermatidae; genus Rhinoderma; species Rhinoderma darwinii. The sequence continues at coordinate 100,077 of NW_027464043.1, read as the reverse complement.
ATGTCGTTTATAAACATAAAAAACGCTAGAAAAGGCCTAATGACGTCATGAGTGGCAATTAGAACAACCAATCAGACGTCTGCAATTAGAAATCATTTTAAAAAGGAGCAACTCAGGCCATGAACCCCTCATATAGTGCAACCCACAAGGTGAACATAACAGAATTAATATGAATGATAATACATATTAAAAACAATAGCTTAAAAAATCAAACATTATTTAGACAGAGGGAGAGATTAGACGCGTGACGCGTGTAGCGCTAAATGAATGGTAAAAAACTGCCCAGCGTTTATTAGATAGGGCCGGTAACTTGGTTATAAACAGTTAGAATGGAAAAGGGGGAGAAAAAGGGATCAAGGAGCCACAAAGAGTGGGGTACATGCAGTCTGTAATACTGGAGTTCAACCCGTGAGCGGCAAGCATTGGGAGAGCAGGGACGGACAACTCCCAATGCTATTGGCCGTAGTGTAGGTGCACTTGACCAATCAGAGGCCAGTATTGGGCCGGGCCTCCGTAACCATGGCGTCGAGATGCTAACTAGCATGATACACTGGGGAAAAACCAATCAGGGAGTAGCCCTGTAACACACCCCAGTCAACATGCTGAAGAGAGGCTATGGCCAGAAATAGGTAAAAGACGGCAATAGCGGCAGATGTGAGATGTCAGCCAAGGGTTAAGACAAGCATGACAAGGCCATTGGTGATGTCTCACAGGAGGTACGTTCATTGGCCGCACGGGTGGAGGCATTGGAGCGCCAGAACTCTGTTTACTCCATGGACATCTCGGTCCTTTCCCAGACCCTGGACACTCAATCTACCCAAATGCGGGACTTTTCCTTACACCTGGATGATGTCGAAAACAGGGGGAGACGGAACAATTTGAAATTGAGAGGCATATCGGAGTCTGTGCCTCCGGATGCCCTATGTGACGCCGTGACACATATCTTTAACAAGCTCTTGGATAGACCACGTGATATGGTCATTAAGATGGATAGGGTGCATAGACTGGCAGGCTGACGGGCAAGAGATGGTAACCGCCCGCGGGATGTCATATGCAGAGTACACTTCTACAAACAAAAAGAGGACATTGCACGGAGAGCCGGGGAGAAGGGGGCCATTCCCTTCAATGGTTCCGTGGTTACCGTCTTGCCGGATGTCTTCAGATTGACTCTCTACATGCGCAGGGCAGTCCGCCCTTTGCTGGAGGCTACTAAAGCGGCGGGAGCTACCTACAGATGGGGCCATCCCTTCCACATCATACTCCGCAGACAGGGGCATTCAGTTGCTGTTCATTCTCCGGATGACCTGGAGGAGGCCTTTCGGTTCCTGGAGATCTTCCCAGACATGTGCCCTCAGAAATATACTATGACACACATGCACCCTCAGTAAAATACTGTGCCACACATGTACCCTCAGTAAAATACTGTGCCACACATGCGCTCTCAAAGACATACTGTGCCACACATGTACCCTCAGAGATACACTGTGCCACACATGCGCTCTCAAAGACATACTGTGCCACACATGTACCCTCAGAGATACACTGTGCCACACATGTGCCCTCAGAGATATACTGTGCCACACATATGCCCTCCTAGATATACTGTACCACACATCTTCCCTCAGAAAAAATCCTGTGCCACACATGTGCCCTCAGAGCTATAATGTGCCACACATGTGCCCTCAGAAATATACTGTGCCACACATGTGCCCTCAGAAATATACTGTGCCACACATGTGCCCTCAGAGATATAATGTGCCACACATGTGCCCTCAGATATACTGTGCCACACATGCACCCTCAGTGATATACTGTGCCACACATGTGCCCTCAGAAATATACTGTGCCACACATGTGCCCTCAGAGATATAATGTGCCACACATGTGCCCTCATAGATATACTGTGCCACACATGCACCCTCAGTGATATACTGTGCCACACATGTGCCCTCAGAGCTATACTGTGCCACACATGTTCCCTCAGAAATATACTGTGCCACACATGTGCCCTCAGAAATATACTGTGCCACACATGTGCCCTCAGAAATATACTGTGCCACACATGTGCCCTCAGAGATATACTGTGCCACACATGTGCCCTCATAGATTTACTGTGCCACACATGCGCCCTCAGTGATATACTGTGCCACACATGTGCTCTCAGAGATGTACTGTGGCCTCAGAAAAATACTGTGCAACAAATGTGCCCTCAGAGATGTACTGTGCCACCATATATACCCCAAGTAATAAAATATGTTGCCATATGTAGCCAGTATACTGTGCAGGACTAGACCCCAAAATAAATTCAGACCCCAAAGCAGAAGGGAAAATAAATTCAGACCCAAGACCAGGCCTTAAAACTAATTTTGACCCCAAATCAGCCCCCAACATTATTTCAGACCACAAACTAGATGTCGAAATTCATCCAAACTCCAGACAAAACAACAATTTTAATCCAGATATCAAAAATTTACTCAGACCCCAGACCAGACCCCTAAATATACTCAGACCCCCGACCAGACCCCTAAATTTACTCAGACCCCTGACCAGACCCCTAAATTTACTCAGACCCCCGACCAGACCACTAAATTTACTCAGACCCCCGACCAGACCCCTAAATTTACTCAGACACCAGACCCCTAAATTTACTCAGACCCCCGACCAGACCACTAAATTTACTCAGACCCCCGACCAGACCCCTAAATTTACTCAGACCCCCGACCAGACCCCCAAATTTACTCAGACCCCAGGCTTGATGGCGACATTTATCCAGACTCCAGACCAGACAACAATTTTAATCGAGATCCAGAGCAAATGTTTATATATAAAATCACAGCACACAATTGAGTTGACATTGCGGTAATAAGACAGTAATGTAGCCGCATACAATGTGTAAGAACAGGGCCGTACAGGAGACATATACCATAGAGCACAACCCCAGATAAAAGAGCCACACACACTGGATAACACCACCATAAAGATATTCATTCATTTACAATAAAGTAAATATAAAATAAATGTCAAATCAATGAACTGGTCATATTAAGCACAAATAACAGTGTGCACGTATCAATTGCCTAAGGCGGCAGCAGCAGCCGGGTGCCAGCGCTTCTCACAACTAAATGTCATACACAGCCTGTAGCGCTTTCAGCCTCACCATCGTTTCAATAGCATCTTAACCAGGGGCGTAACTAGGAAAGACTGGGCCCCATAGCAAACTTTTGATGGGGGTCCCCCCTCCCCTGGGTGTCACACAACCCCCCCCCCTTGTAGATAGTGCCTTTTTTACAGCCCACCCGTAGATAATGCCATACAGCCCCCCTGTAGATAACGCCATGCAGCCCCCCTGTAGATAACACCATACAGCCCCCCTGTAGATAGCGCCATACAGCCCCCCCTGTAGATAGCGCCATACAGCCCCACCTGTAGAAAGCGCCATACAGCACCCCCTGTAGATAGCGTCGTACATCCCCCTGTAGATAGCACCATACAGCCCCCCTGTAGATAGCGCCATACAGCCCCCTCTGTAGATAGCGCCATACAGCCCCCTCTGTGGATAGCGCCATACAGCCCCCTCTGTAGACAGTGCCATACAGCCCCCACTGTAGAGACCGCCATACAGCCCCCACTGTAGAGAACGCCATACAGCCCCCCCCTGTAGGGAATGCCATACAGCCCCCCCTGTAGGGAACGCCATACAGCCCCCCTGTAGGGAACGCCATACAGCCCCCCTATGTAGGGAACGCCATACAGCCCCCCCTGTAGGGAACGCCATACAGCCCCCACTGTAGAGAATGCCATACAGCCCCCACTGTAGAGACCGCCATACAGCCCCCACTGTAGAGAACGCCATACAGCCCCCCCTGTAGGGAATGCCATACAGCCCCCCCTGTAGAGAACGCCATACAGCCCCCACTGTAGAGAATGCCATACAGCCCCCACTGTAGAGACCGCCATACAGCCCCCACTGTAGAGAACGCCATACAGCCCCCCCTGTAGGGAATGCCATACAGCCCCCCCTGTAGGGAACGCCATACAGCCCAACCCCTGTAGGGAACGCCATACAGCCCCCCTATGTAGGGAACGCCATACAGCCCCCCCTGTAGGGAACGCCATACAGCCCCCACTGTAGAGAATGCCATACAGCCCCCACTGTAGAGAACGCCATACAGCCCCCCTGTAGATAGCGCCATACAGCCCCCCCTGTAGATAGCGCCATACAGCCCCACCTGTAGAAAGCGCCATACAGCACCCCCTGTAGATAGCGTCGTACATCCCCCTGTAGATAGCACCATACAGCCCCCCTGTAGATAGCGCCATACAGCCCCCTCTGTAGATAGCGCCAAACAGCCCCCTCTGTGGATAGCGCCATACAGCCCCCTCTGTAGACAGTGCCATACAGCCCCCACTGTAGAGACCGCCATACAGCCCCCACTGTAGAGAACGCCATACAGCCCCCCCCTGTAGGGAATGCCATACAGCCCCCCCTGTAGGGAACGCCATACAGCCCCCCTGTAGGGAACGCCATACAGCCCCCCTATGTAGGGAACGCCATACAGCCCCCCCTGTAGGGAACGCCATACAGCCCCCACTGTAGAGAATGCCATACAGCCCCCACTGTAGAGACCGCCATACAGCCCCCACTGTAGAGAACGCCATACAGCCCCCCCTGTAGGGAATGCCATACAGCCCCCCCTGTAGAGAACGCCATACAGCCCCCACTGTAGAGAATGCCATACAGCCCCCACTGTAGAGACCGCCATACAGCCCCCACTGTAGAGAACGCCATACAGCCCCCCCTGTAGGGAATGCCATACAGCCCCCCCTGTAGGGAACGCCATACAGCCCCACCCCTGTAGGGAACGCCATACAGCCCCCCTATGTAGGGAACGCCATACAGCCCCCCCTGTAGGGAACGCCATACAGCCCCCACTGTAGAGAATGCCATACAGCCCCCACTGTAGAGAACGCCATACAGCCCCCACTGTAGAGAACGCCATACAGCCCCCACTGTAGAGAACACCATACAGCCCCCCCCCCCTGTAGGGAACGCCATACAGCCTCCCCCTGTAGGGTACGCCATACAGACCTCCCTGTAGTGAACGCCAAACAGCCCCCCCTGTAGAGAGCGCCATACAGCCCCCCCCCTGTAGTGAACACCATACATTGTCCCCAACCCCCCAAAAAAATGTGACCTACAGTGTGTCCTACAAAAGACATGTATCCCCTATCCACAGGATAGGGGATACATGTGTGATCGCTGGCAGCGATAGGGAGAACGGGGACTGAAAGTCCCCCGAAGTTCTCCATGACTAACCTCTGACTTCCGGCATATGAGTAGCTCAATAAAAATGAAAGGAGCGCTGGTCACGCATGCGCAGAAGCGCGACCGGCGCTCTATTCATTTCTACGGAGCTGCCGACACAGACCCCGGAAGTCCGAGGTTTGTGATGGAGAACTTCAGGGGACTTTCAGTCCCTCGTTCTCCCTATCGCTGCCAGCGATCACACATGTATCCCCTATCCTGTGGATATCCTGTGGCTAGGGGATACATGTCTTTTGTTTAATGGCAGAGCGGGGAGATACCTCCCTGCTCTGCCGTAGTGTTCAGTGGCGTCCCGCTGTAGCAGCCATAGCGGCTGCTAGTGGAGCCTCCGGCCATGGTGGGGGCTCGTGCCGGCGGGCGAGACGGGCCCCCTCATGCCGCGGGCCCCGTAGCAGCCGCTACGGCTGCTACGGCGGTAGTTACGCCACTGATCTTAACAGTGGCGGATTATCATATGGGCGATTCGGGCGGCCGCCCGGGGCCCGAGGCTCCCAGGGGGCCCATGGCAGCCCGAACCGCACATCATCTTGCTAACTAACGAAGATGAGGAGGGGAGGAGCAGGGAATTGGCCGGGAAAGGGGTAGGACACGCCTCCCTGACAAGTGCGGGCCGCCGCCATTGAGTAACAGAACAGCGACGGACGGCTGTTCTGTTACTCCGAATCTGCAAGACAAGAGCCGGGCGGTCGGTCACCGGCGCTGAGGTCAGTACAGCAGGCTTATCCTCCTGCCCAACTGGTTCCCGACCGCTGGCTGTATTTTTACGGCCAGCGGTCAGGGACGGGTCCTTAAAACCCGAGCCATAGACTTTCTACGGCTCGGGTTTTAACTTGCTGCCCGCGCGATCGGGCAGCTGAATGTCGGGTCTCCGGCTGTCAGTGACTGCCGGGGACCCTGAGGAGAAGACAGAAGCAGCTTTCGCTGCTTCTGTTTTCTCCGATGTCTTCTTACACAGCGTTCAATGAACGCTGTGTATAGGAATAGAGACAGCAGCAGCGGCGCTGTCTCTATTCCTCCCGGTGATCATGTGACTGGTCACATGATCGCCGGGTGCCGTTACTGACAGGCTGCTGCTGGGTCTAACTAGACCCAGCACAGCCCTATTAGTGACAATCGTCACTATGAGAGGGCTGATTTCCCCTGTAACTGGGGCTGCTGTGCAGCTCCAGTTACAGTGGAAAAACATGGTGTAAAAGAAAGAAAAAATATATACAAAGTTCCCCAAAGGTCTTTTTTGACCTTTGGGGGACAGACCACAGTAATAAAAAAATAGGAAAGTAAAGTGCAAAAAAAAATGAAATAATAAATACACATAAAATACCCACCCCAATAAAAACTGTTCCCCCCGCCAATCATTGTTGTAACGCTAGCGCTGACCCAATTACCCTAATATAGACATGTAATATATTAAAATTTACGGTAGACAATGACGATTACAAATAAAAGGTCTATTTAGGGTTAAAATATGTTATTACCCAAAAAAATAGCTGAAACGTAAAAAAGCTTATTTTTTTACTATTATTTTCAAACTTTATGAATAAAAATTCTAAAATAGCAAAAAAGGTGTGTATAAAAATGATAAAAAATGAAACCTGCATTGTCTACGGAAAAAACGTCGCAAAAATCACGTCGTTTTTATTTATTTTTTATAAAAATGTGTGTTTGGTGCAACTTTGTAATTACGTTTTATTAAAAAATATTTTCACTTTTTGAGATACAGCTGCTTTGTATCCTGTATCCGTCAGGTCAGCAGGACTGACGGGATCAGTGAAACGGGCCCTGCGCTAAATTATAATCTTAGATGTGATAGATTTGAGGTGGATCCTGCGTGTCACTGATCCCGTCAGTCCTGCTGACCTGACGGATACAGGATACAAAGCAGCTGTATCTCAAAAAGTGAAAATATTTTTTAATAAAACGTAATAACAAAGTTGCACCAAACACACATTTTTATAAAAAATAAATAAAAACGACGTGATTTTTGCGACGTTTTTTCCGTAGACAATGCAGGTTTCGTTTTTTATTGTTTTTATACACACCTTTTTTGCTATTTTACAATTTTTATTCATAAAGTTTTAAAATAATAGTAAAAAAATAAGCTTTTTTACGTTTCAGCTATTTTTTTTGGTAATAACATAGTTTTACCCTAAAATAGACCTTTTATTTGTAATCGTCATTGTTTACCGTAAATTGTAATATATTACATGTCTATATTAGGGTAATTGGGTAATATATATATATATATATATATATATATATATAAAATTATGATATAAAGTTTTTAAATGTGTACATAACCTTGTGGCACTATATACAAGGGGGAGCGCTGTGTGCCACTATATACAAGGGGGAGCGCTGTGTGCCACTATATACAAGGGGGAGCGCTGTGTGCCACTATATACAAGGGGGAGCGCTGTGTGGCACTAGATACAAGGGGGAGCGCTGTGTGGCACTATATACAAGGTGGAGCGCTGTGTGCCACTATATACAAGGGGGAGCGCTGTGTGGCACTATATACAAGGGGAGAGCTGTGTGGTACTATATACAAGGGGGAGCGCTGTGTGGCACTATATACAAGGGGGGGCTGTGTAGTGCTATCCACAGTGGTATGTGTGTGGCGCTCTTTATAGGGGGGGCTTTTTGGTGCTATTTACAAGAGGGGGAGGGCTGTGTGGCGCTCTCTACAGGGGGCTGTATGGCACTATCTATATGGGGCTGTGTGTTACGCTCTCTACGGGGAGGATGTGTGATATATAGAGGGGGCTGTGTATGGCGATATCTATGGGGGTGTGTAATATCTACAGGGGCTGTGTGTGGCATTATGTACAGGGGGCTGTGTGTATGTGGTGTTTTACGGTGTGTGGTATTATTATATTCAGGCACGCAGTGTTTGGTGCTATTATATTTAGGGGCACAGTATGTGGCACCATGATAACTTTATTTTCGTTTATAGGTGTGGAAATGTTGGAAAAGTGAGGAGACGTCTGAGTGGCAAATTCTGCAGAAATGAGTCATGGCCGGGAGAAGTTGTCATGAGCGCTGGACCGGATGGAGAAGAAAAGAGGAAAAAAACTACTAGAATCTGAGACGTCGTCACCTGTGAGTCACTAGATTTATAGAGAATCTGTCACCTCTCCTGACATGTTTATTATAGGAATCCTTGTATTTCACAAAAAGTCTTTCTGCAGTCCAGGACTGATAGACAATTCCCCTTGTCAGGAGGTTGTGTCCCTGCACAGTGTGATACTCTCAGTATGTAGGGACACAGCCCTGTGACAAGGGAAATCGTAACACTGTTAATGCTTGCCCAAAAAAGTAGTGTTAAAAATAGTTACGGCGCGGCAGGGCGGCGGTGAGGAAGGGGGGCCCAAGTTTGGGTAACAGCCCAGGGCCCATGGTCTACTTAATCCGCCACTGGATCTTAACTCTACCTCCTCAACATCTCCATCCACTACCTAGCGCCATCATCTCCCTACTGAGGCATCATCTCCTCATACTCCCTACCTTCCGCATTAGCTCCCTCCACCTCAACACCGCATCTTCCTCTTCACAATACCAAATCTTCCCGCTCTCATCTCCTGTAGCATTACATCCTCCCCCTCTCCCCTCCTGCAGCACCACATCCCCCCCACCCCTCCTGCAGCTCCACAACTTCCCCTCTTTCCTCGTGCAGCACTAAATCCCCACTACAGCACCTCTTTCCCCACTAACAGCACCTTCTTCGGTATACACAGACAATAGGCCCTTGTAGCGTCCATGGCCGCGGGCCGTCGGGTTTACTCACCTCCCGACGCCCGCAGCCATGGATCTGTGAGCGCTGGTCCCCATCTCCTTCCTAGGAGACACCAGCGCTCACTTCCGCTCCGTTCGGCTGTGTCCCGTAGGGTGCGCGCGCACGCTCGTGCCCGGCCTTAAAGGGCCAGCGCGCGCAAATAGGAGGAAGTCTTCGTCCCCGGCCGGGGCTGGATTCTTCTTCTTTAAAAAGAAGGATGAATCCCTTCGTCCCTGCATTGACTACTGGGGTCTCAACCTGATAACAGTCAAGAACAAATACCCGTTGCCACTAATTTCTGAGCTGTTTGATCGCATACGAGGGGCCAAAAATGTTTCTAAGCTAGACCTGTGGGGGGCTTACAATCTAGTCCGGATTCGCCGGGGTGATGAATGGAAGACGGCATTTAACACCCGTCACGGGCACTATGAATACCTAGTGATGCCCTTCGGACTGTGTAACGCTCCCGCAGTGTTTCAGGAGTTTGTTTATTATATCTTCCGGGATCTACTATATGTCTGTCTTGTTGTATGATATTTTGATTTTTTCCCCAGATCCGACGACTCATCGGAGGCATGTCCGTCAGGTTCTACTACGATTGAGAAGAGTTCTCTGCCCTTCCTGGGCTACATCATCTCGGATCAAGGCCTCAAGATGGATCCTGAGAAAGTGAAGGCTGTCCTGGAGTGGCCACGTCCTCAAGGCTTAAGGGCCATACAGAGGTTCCTGGGATTCGCCAATTTCTACCGGCAGTTTATTCCTAACTTCTCTTCTCTGACGGCTCCGATCTCGACCCTTACCAAGAAGGGTGTGAACGCCAAAGTGTGGACTCCAGAGGCAGAGTCCGCATTTATTAGCCTCAAGAGAGCCTTCACTTCAACCTCGATCCTCCATCACCCTGACGTATCTCGGCAGTTCTCACTGGAAGTGGACGTTTCCTCTGTTGGTGCAGGTGCACTTCTGTTCCAGAGGAGCTCCAAAGGAAAGGCAGTAGTATGTGGCTACTACTCAAGACTGTTTTCCTCTGCTGAGCGCAATTACTCCATTGGAGATCGGGAGCTGCTGGCCATCAAATTGGCTCTGGAGGAGTGGAGACATCTTCTGGAGGGCGCAGCTCACCCCATCCTGATCATCACCGACCACAAGAACCTTACTTACCTTCAGTTTGCACAACGACTGAATCCCCGTCAAGCCAGGTGGTCGCTGTTCTTCACCCGTTTTCAGTTTGTGCTCCACTACCGTCCCGCTGACAAGAATGTGAGGGCCGATGCCCTGTCCAGATCGTTTGAGACGGAAGACACGGTGGAGTCTCTTCAGATCATCATAGACCCGTCCTGCATTGTCACTGCTAATCCTCTGTAGGTTAGAGACATCCCACCTGGGAGAACTTTTGTTCGGTTGGCAGACAGGAGAAGAATTCTCCGCTGGGGACATAGTTCTAAACTTGCTGGGCATGCTGGTGTCCGTAAAACCAGAGACCTGATTGCTCGTCACTTTTGGTGGCCCACGCTACCTAAAGATGTTCTGGACTTTGTCTCTTCTTGCACGGTGTGTGCCTCTAACAAAGTGACTCACTCCAAGCCTGCCGGCCTGGTTCAACCTCTGCCTGTACCCAATGCCCCCTGGCAGCACATTGCGATGGACTTCGTCACATACCTTCCCCTCTCAGCAGGATGTAACACTGTCTGGGTGGTGGTGGACCGGTTCCCTAAGATGGCTCATTTTATCCCACTGACCGGCCTACCCTCTGCTCCTCGACTGGCAAGTCTATTCATTCAGCACATCTTTCGCTTGCATGGCTTGCCTCTACACATCGTGTCAGATCGGGGTGTTCAGTTTACCTCTAAGTTCTGGAGGGCCCTCTGTAAACTCCTGGATGTGAGTTTGGACTTTTCCTCTGCCTATCACCCCCAGTCCAATGGGCAAGTTGAGAGGATCAATCAGATCATGGAAAATTATCTCCGCCACTTCATCTCTTCACAGCACGATAACTGGGTATAACTCCTTCCATGTGTCCCTCCTGAAACCAGTGGTCCTGAACCGCTACAGCAAGACTTCTAGTTCCACAGTTGCTCCCAGCGGTCCTTCTGATGTATTCAAGGTAAAGGAGATCCTGGACTGCAAAAGTGTAGGAGGAAGGACTTTCTATTAGGTGGACTGGAGAGGGTTTGGTCCTGAGGAGAGGTCCTGGGAGCCAGAAGAGAACCTAAGCGCTCCTGCTCTTATTTAAAAGTTCTTCTCTCACTCTGGCCCCAAGAAGAGGGGGCGTAAGAGGGGGGATACTGTAGCGTCCATGGCCGCAGGCCGTCGGGTTTACTCACCTCCCGACGCCCGCAGCCATGGATCTGTGAGCGCTGGTCTCCATCTCCTTCCTAGGAGACACCAGCGCTCACTTCCGCTCCGTTCGGCTGTGTCCCATAGGGTGTGAGCGCATGCTCGTACCCGGCCTTAAAGGGCCAGCGCGCGCAAATAGGAGGAAGTCATCATCATCAACTGCCACGATTTCCTGGTCTATAAGAAGGCTCCTGGCCTTCTAATCCTTGCCTGAGCAATGTTAGTTTTCCCAGTCTGTCTTGCAAATGGTCCCTTGGTGTTTCCCGTTCCTGTTGTTACCCGTGCCTTGCTCCCCGTTCCTGTTTCCCGTGCTGTGCCTTAGTATCAATTCGTGCCACGTCAGGTGTCTTCTGCCACGTCCGGAGGAATCAACCACGTCCTGTGTCATCTGCCACGCCCAGAGGAGTCTGCCATGCCCTGTCTCATCTGCCACATACGGAGGAATCTGCCACGTCCTGTGTCATCTGCCACATCCGGAGGAATCCGCCACGTCTGGCGAAACTTGCGGCTCCTGTGTCATCCGCCACGTTTGGCGCTATCTGCTGCAACCATCTCCATCTGTGCCAGAGCTGCGGCCACCGTCTGGACTATCCAGGTACCCTTGTGCGGGACATTGTATTTCTGGGGTTTCCTGTGGTTTGGCCAGCTGCCTACCCGCTACGGCGGTACATCCTAGTGGGTCCACTAACCCGCTTCGTGACAGCCCTGAGTTGTTACCCAACCTTTCCCACCGACACCCTCGGTGTCTATAGTGGACACCACCTTTCTGTGGTAACTAGGTGTTACCATTCCCATTATTAAAGGTCTGTGTCCATACATATTGACAGTTTCCAATCATCGCTGACAGTATAAGACTGTGTTAGAACATGTCACGATCTGTGGGTATGTGGACCCGCTATGCCGCACCGCCATAGTGGAGTTGTAGCTGGCCAAACAACAGTTTACCATGTCTATACAAAATCCAAGCCAGGGGAACCTGCAATAGTAGGCCCCTCACTTCTCTAGTCATCCCCAGCCTTTATAGCAACACAAAATAATACAAACCAAATACTAGACCCCTAAATAAATTCAGGACCCTGAGCAGACCCTAGAATAAAAACAGATAGACCTACAAAACTATTATAGTCCCCAGACCTCCCTAAACAAAAACAGACCCTTAAATAAATACAGACCATAGACCAAACCCCTAAATAAATACAGACCCCCAGACTAGACCACTAAATAAATACAGACCCCAGACTAGACCCCTAAATAAATACAGACCCCAGACCAGACCCCTAAATAAATACAGACCCCAGACAAGACCCCTAAATAAATGCAGACCCCAGACCAGACCCCTGAATAAATACAGACCCCAGACCAGACCCCTAAATAAATACAGACCCCAGACCAGGCCCCTAAATAAATACAGACCCAAGACTAGACCCCTAAATGAATACAGACCCCAGACCATACCCCTAAATCAATGCATACCACAGACCATATCCCTAAATAATTAAAGACCCCAGACCAGACCCCTAAATAAATTCAGACCAGAGACTAGACCCCTAATTAAATACATACCCCAGACTAGACCCCTAAATAAATACAGACCCCAGACCAGACCCCTAAATAAATACAGACCCTAGACTAGACCCCTAAATACAGACACAAGACTAGACCCCTAAATGAATACAGACCCCAGACCAGAACCCTAAATAAATTCAGACCAGAGACTAGACCCCTAAATAAATACAGACCCCAGACCAGACCCCTAAATAAATACAGACCCCAGACAAGACCCCTAAATAAATGCAGACCCCAGACCAGACCCCTAAATAAATACAGACCCCAGACCAGACCCCTAAATGAATGCAGGCCCCAGACCAGGCCCCTAAATAAATACAGACCCAAGACTAGACCCCTAAATGAATACAGACCCCAGACCATAGTCCTAAATCAATGCATACCACAGACCATATCCCTAAATAATTACAGACCCCAGACCAGACCCCTAAATAAATTCAGACCAGAGACTAGACCCCTAATTAAATACAGACCCCAGACTAGACCCCTAAATGATAGAAGACCCCAGACCAGACCCCTAAATAAATACAGACCCCAGACCAGACCCCTAAATAAATACATACCCCAGACTAGACTCCTAAATAAAAACAGACCCCAGACTAGACCCCTAAATAAATGCAGACCCCAGACTGGACCCCTAAATAAATACAGACCCCAGACTAGACCCCTAAATAAATGCAGACCACAGACCAGACCCCTAAACAAATACAGACCAAGACCTGACCCCTAAACAAATACAGACCAAGACTGGACCCCTAAATAAATACAGACCCCAGACTAGACCCCTAAATAAATACAGACCCCAGACCAGACCCCTAAATAAATACAGACCCCAGACCAGACCCCTAAATAAATGCAGACCACAGACCAGACCCCTAAATAAATAGTTACATAGTTACATAGTTACATAGTTAGTACGGCTGAAAAAAGACACATGTCCATCAAGTTCAACCAAGGGATGGGAAAAGGGAATGAAAAATTTCTACACATAGGAGCTAATACTTTTTTGTTCTAGGAAATTATCTAACCCTTTTTTAAAGCCATCTACTGTCCCTGCTGTGACCAGCTCCTGCGGTAGGCTATTCCATAGATTCACCGTTCTCACAGTAAAGAAGGCTTGTCGCCTCTGCAGGTTGAACCTTTTTTTCTCCAGTCGGAGGGAGCGCCCCCTTGTTTTTTGAGGGGGTTTTACATGGAACAGAATTTCACCATATTTTTTGTATGTGCCATTAATATATTTATATAAGTTAATCATGTCCCCCCTTATTCGTCTTTTTTCAAGGCTAAATAGGTTTAATTCTTTTAATCTTTTCTCATAACTTAAATTCTCCATGCCCCTAATTAGCTTCGTTGCTCTTCTTTGTATTTTTTCCAACTCCAGGGCATCCTTTCTATGAACTGGAGCCCAGAACTGAACTGCATATTCTAGATGAGGCCTCACTAATGCTTTGTAAAGTGGCAATATTACATCCCTGTCCCGCGAGTCCATGCCTCTTTTAACACACGACAATATCCTGCTGGCCTTTGAAGCAGCTGATTGACACTGCATGCTGTTATTGAGTTTATGATTTACAAGTAAACCCAGATCCTTCTCAACAAGTGACTCCCCCAGTGTAGCTCCCCATAGGACATATGATGCATGCAGGTTGTTCGTACCCAGGTGCATAACTTTACATTTATCTACATTAAACTTCATCTGCCAAGTGGATGCCCAAACACTTAGTTTGTTTAAATCCGCTTGCAATTCATGAACATCTTCCATAGACTGAACTATATTACATAGCTTGGTGTCATCTGCAAAAATAGAAATAGTGCTATTAATCCCATCCTCTATATCATTAATAAATAAGTTGAATAATAGTGGTCCCAGCAATGAACCCTGGGGTACACCACTTATTACCGGGGACCATTCAGAGTAGGAATCATTGACCACAACTCTCTGGATACGGTCCTTGAGCCAATTCTCAATCCAATTGCAAACTATATTTTCTAAACCTATAGTCCTTAATTTACCCATTAGGCGTCTATGGGGGACAGTGTCAAATGCCTTTGCAAAGTCCAAAAACACTAAATCC
The DNA here is from genome assembly GCF_050947455.1 of Rhinoderma darwinii. Lineage (NCBI taxonomy): Eukaryota > Metazoa > Chordata > Amphibia > Anura > Rhinodermatidae > Rhinoderma > Rhinoderma darwinii. Next base: position 85,004 of record NW_027464043.1, on the reverse strand, counting down.
ACAGAGGCCCCTCTGTCTAGGCTTCTGCTCACCTCTTCATATAAACACTAAATCCACAGCGGCCCCTCTGTCTAGGCTTCTGCTCACCTTTTCATATAAACACTATATCAACAGCGGCCCCTCTGTCTAGGCTTCTGCTCACCTCTTCATATAAACACTATATCCACAGCGGCCCCTCTGTCTAGGCTTCTGCTTACCTCTTCATGAAAACAGATTAGGTTGGTTTGACAACTTCTGTCCTTAGTAAAACCGTGCTGGCTGTCACTTATAATGCTATTTATTGTCACATAATCCTGTATATAGTCCCTCAATAGCCCCTCAAACATTTTCCCTCACGATGGATGTTAAGCTTACTGGTCTATAATTACCCGGGGAAGACCTAGAGCCCTTTTTGAAAATAGGCACCACTTGGCACTATACCAGTCACTAGAGATTCTCTGAATATTATGAAAAGGGGGACAGAAATAACTGAACTAAGCTCTTTAAGAATTCTAGGGTGTATCCCATCTGGTCCCGGGGCCTTGTGCACATTTATTTTATTTAATTTAGCTTGGACCATATCTACATTCATCCAATTCATTATATCAACTGATATATTAACAGCACCGGCACCGGCTACATCAGCTGCTCTTTCTTCTGTTGTATACACAGAGCTAAAGAACCCATTTAGTAACTCTGCCTTCTCTTGATCCCCTGTGACCAACTCCCCGTTACCACTATCTAGGGGTCCTACATGTTCAGACCTTGACTTTTTTAGCATTTATATACTTGAAGAATTTTTTGGGATTTGTTTTACTATCCTTGGCCACCTGCCTTTCATTTAGTAATTTTGCTAATTTTATTACATTTTTACAGATTTTATTAAGCTCTTTATATTTTACAAAGGCTACAGCTGTACCCTCAGATTTGTATTTTTTAAATGTCCTTTTTTTGTCATGTATTGCCCCTTTCACAGAAGGTGTAAGCCATGTGGGGTTTAATTTGAGTCGTTTATACTTGTTACCTATAGGAATACATTTTGCACTATAATAACCCAAAGTAGATTTGAAAATCTCCCATTTATCATTTGTCCCATTATTTGACATTAGTTCTTCCCAGTCTATATCCTGAATTGCCGCCTTCATCCTGGGGAAATTGGCTTTCTTAAAATTAAATGTTTTTGCCCTCCCAGCCTGTGTTTGTTTTTTACAGTATAGGTAAAATGTAACTATATTATGATCACTGTTACCAAGGTTTTCACGAACATTGACGTTCCCAACAAGATCTGCATTATTAGAAATGACCAGATCCAACAGAGCTTCACCTCTAGTTGGGTCTTCCACAACCTGCCCCTTAAAATTTTCCTGCAACTGGTTGAGGAAATGTCTCCCCTTTGCAGTTGAAGCTGAACCATGACACCAATTAATATCCCGGAAATTAAAATCTCCCATTATCACTACAGTACCCGCCTGTGCAGCCCGCTCCATCTGTTTATATAGCTGACCCTCCATCTCCTCAGTTATATTGGGGGGTCTATAGATTACACCAAAAGTAATTTTTTCAGTGTTTACCTCCCTTTCTAGTTCCACCCACAAGGTTTCAACCTCCTCACAGTATTCACCCACTATTGTCTCTTTCACACTTACCTTCATATCGCTTCTCACATACAGACATACACCACCGCCTTCATATCACTTCTCACATACAGACATACACCACCACCTTCATATCACTTCTCAAATACAGACATACACCACCGCCTTTCCTATTTGTCCTGTCTTTCCGAAACAGTGTAAAACCCTGTAGATTTACAGCCCAGTCATGTGAAGAGTCCAGCCATGTTTCAGCAACACCAACTATATCTATATGTTCCTCCAGTATCAAGGCCTCCAGCTCCCCCATTTTGCTTGCTAGACTTCTGGCATTTGTGAACATACACTTTAACTTGCCTGTCAGTTTTTCACTTTTATTATCAGAAATGTGATTTGACATTATTTGGGCCTTTTTATTTACACTGATGTTTTGCAACAAAAGGATCTCCTTATCTTGTTGTCTAGTCCTCTCCCCACATTCTGTTTCTCCCCCCACCAATATAGTCTGACCCCTCTCTAACCTGGCTACCCCTTTTTTTTCTACATTGACCTCCCTCCTCAGCCCTAGTTTAAATACTCCGCCACCCCAGCTAGAATTCTCTCCCCCAGCACAGCAGACCCCCTTCCATTTAGGTGCAAATCATCTGCAGAATACAGTTTGTACCCCAATGAAAAGTCAGCCCAGTGCTCTAGGAACCCAAATACAAACCCCAGACCAGACCCCTAAATAAATGCAGACCCCAGTCCCCTAAATAAATACAGACCCCAGACTGAACCCCTAAATAAATACAGACCCCAGACTAGACCCCTATATAATGATCTACCTAAATGGAGAACACCAGAAGCAAACAGATCCCTAAATACATTAGTACCCCTGTATCATACCTAGTGCATCATATCTATAGGGACCTTAGCATAATAAACATGGTGGTAACGGTGGCACCCGCTAATAACTAACAAAACCTAAAAATTGGAGTCTGACACACCAGAGTGAAATATAAAACCATATAACTTTATTGAAACAATAGAATAAAACACATTTAAAAACAGAGATGATTTCCACAGTGCGGAAAGACAAGCAGATTAGTTCAGAGGGGATAGGTAATCCTAATGCCACAGTGTAGCCCCAAGCAGTCAAAATGACAACATGTTGAAACAATAAACTGTTATACAGATGATAAATGACGAGGTTGTGTCCATTTGTAAGTATGGCCTTTTTTGGTGTTTTTGTAGAGGTCTGTTTTGTCTGTGCATCAGGAACATTCAGTTCCAGTTAGGGACTCGCAAGTCTGGGGATCCTTGTCGTGGTTCGCGAGCTTGCGTCCTTTTGCCCAAAATGATCACTAATACCCCAGGTATTTTTCATTATTACGTATATTCGCTTCTCTTGTACACAGCCGGGTCTTTGATGCTGGGAGAGCATGGTGGGTTATTGTTTGGCATAGCAAGCAGGGTAGCCCGCTCTATGAACTATCAAGGCGTCACAAATAGGCTTCTACCTGGCTATACACGTTGTGCCTCATGACGTACACAAAATCCCTCCATGTTTCACACACTAGCACCCTATTATCCACTTATTTCTATTGAGGCACTTCTCATTACTGCCCCCTATACTTCACATATAGTATTACACTTGCACACACACTATTCATTTATTATTTCTTACTACACATCCCATGCACCACACACCACTCCCCTCAAGACTAGTGGGAGTGGCTATTATTATTTAAAGCACCTGCTCACTCTCCTTCATCAGCGTTTCTGACCTGGCTGTGTCCATTTGTAAGTATGGCCTTTTTCGGTGTTTTGGTACCAATAACTACAGCTCGTCCCGCAAAAAAACAGCCCTCATACCACTACATCTATGAAAAAATAAAATTAGTTAAGGCTCCAATAAGTCAGGAAAGAAAAATATGCAGTTGTGCAGGCCCAAGGGGAACATTTCTTCTGTTTCAAGTGGCGATTTATCAAGGCCCTAAAATTAGGGAACCAGGAAGGGGAGGACTCAAACATATCTGCTTGAAGTGAGGGTGCCCGTATTATACCAGAACAACACTTCCCAGCAAAATTCCTCATACTGCAAAGGTGCGGAGTGGGGACAAAATGGGAGATAAGTAAGGACACCATTTATCAGTGCGACACCGGCCTGTGCAGAAAGGATTGCATGTACCCCCACATTATAAACTGAAATACCAGTAAAACTCCAAACAAAACTACCACCATGCAAAATGCACGCTCCAAAAGCTAAATGGCGCTCCTTCCCTTCTGAACCCTACAGCGTGCCCAAACGGCAGTTTACTTCCACATATATGGCATCACCATACCTGGGAGAGCCCTTTTAACAATTCTTGGGGTGTGTCTCCAGTGGCACAAGCTGGGCACGACATATTTCCCACTGAAATGTCACATCTAGGGAAAATTTTTAATTTTTACTTTGCACCATCCGCAGCACAATCATTTATGGAAAAGACCTGTGGGGTGAAAATGCTCACTACACCCCTTAATAAATTCCTTGAGGGGTGTAGTTTCCAAAATGGGGTCCCTTCACAGCGGTTTCTTTTATTATTTCACATCAGAGCCTCTGCAATTGTGAACCAATGCTGTTTCCAAATTAGGCCTCAATTTCGCATGGTACTCTCCTGGGCCCTGTCGATAGTCCAGGCAAAAGATTAGGGCCACATGTTGGGTATTTCTAAAACAGGGAAACAGCATAATAATTAGAGAGCTGTCTTGTTATGGTGGCACAAGCTGTTCACCACATATTGGCATATCTATGGGAAATATTTTTTACTCTGCAACATCGAGTACACACTAATTTCTGCAAAACACCTGTGGAGTTAAAATGCTTGCTACACCCCTAGATGAATACCTTGAGGGGTGTATTTTCCAAAATGGGGTCACTTGTGGGGGGTTTCCACTGTTTTAGTCCCACAGGGGCTTTGCAAATGCAACTTATCTCCCAGAAACCAATCCAGTAAAATCTGCACTCCAAAAGCCAAATGGCACTCCTTCCCTTCTGAGCCCTACTGTGTGCCCAAACAGCAGTTTATGACCACATATCGGGTATTGCCGTACTCGGGAGAAACTGCTTTACAAACTTTGTGGTTTCTTTTTTTCTTTTATTTATTGAGAAAATGAAAATTTTTGAGTTAAAGCTATGTCTTATTGAAGAAAATATTTTTTTTACTTTCACTGCCCAACTCTAATCTAAAATCTATAAAAGCCCTGTGGGGTCAAAATGCTCACTACACCCGTAGATGAATTCCTCAAGGGGTGTAGTTTCCAAAATGTGGTCACTTGTGTGAGGTTTCCACTGTCTTGTCCTTTAGGGGGCTTTGCAAATGCTACATGGCCTCCACAAACTATTCCTGCTAAATTTGAGCTCCAAAAGTCAAATGGTGCTCTTTCCCTTATAAGCCCTGCCGTGTGTCCAAACAGCCATTTAGGACTACACGTGGGGTGTTGTTTTAATAGGGAGAAATTTCTTTACAAATGTGGCGGTGTCTTTTCTCCATTAATCCTTGTGGAAATTAGAAAAAAATTGCTAAATCTACATTTTCTTAGAAAGAATGTAGATTTTAATTTTCACGGCCTACCTCCAATAATTTCTGCAATAAACCTGTGTGGTCAAAATGCTCACTAGACCCCTAGATAATTTCCTTGAGGGGTTTAGTTTCCCCAGTTTTGTCATCGCAAGAGCCCTTCAAACCTGACATGGTGCCTAAAATATTTTCTAATAAAAAGGAGGCCCAAGATCCACTAGGTACTTATTTTCTTCTGAGGCCGGTGTTTCAGTCCAGTAGCACACTAGGGCCACATGTGGGATATTTCTAAAAACTGCAGAACCTGGGCAATTAATATTGACTTGCATTTCTCTGGTAAAACCTTCTGTTACAAAAAAAAAATGGATTAAAAATGAATTTCTGCAACAAAAAAAAAAGGAAATTTGTAAATTTACTACTTTATCTACTTTGCTTTAATTCCTGTGAAACATCTAAAGGGTTAAACTTTCTAAATGCTGTTTTGAATACTTTGAGGGGTGAAGTTTTTAAAATGGGACGAATTATTTGGGGTTTCCAATACATAAAGCCCTCAAAGCCACTTTACAACTGAACTGCCCCCTGTAAAAATAGCCTTTTGAAATATTCTTGAAAATGTGAGAAATTGCAGCTAAAGTTCTAAGCCTTGTAACTAGAGATGAGCGAACCGGGACAACCGAACCCGGTTTCGGTCCGAACATCGTGAAAAGTTTGGTTCGCATCGAATCCGAACTTCACCGGGTTCGGCCAAACACATTTTGACCGAACCCGGAATATGAGTCACTGATTTTCCGGTACGCGACGTCAGTAAATAGTCACTGTCCAGGGTGCTGAAAGAGTTAAGCGATCGGCAGTAACTGTTTCATCACCCTGGACAGTGACTTCCGATCACAATATACAAAAAAATAGAAGTTCCTACTTACCGATAACTCCCTGCTTCTTCCTCCAGTCCGGCCTCCCGGGATGACGATTCAGTCCAAGTGACCGCTGCAGCCAATCACAGGCCAGTCATGTCAGCCAGTCATGGGCTGAAACGTCATCCAGGGATGTCGGGCCGGATGTCAAGAGAGGGACGCGTCACCAAGGCAACGGTGACGCGTCCCTCTCTTGACATCCAGCCCGACATCTCTGGATGACGCGACAGTCCATGTGACCGCTGCAGCATGTGATTGGCCTGTGATTGGCTGCAGCGGTCACATTGGCTGAAACGTCATCCAGGGATGTCGGGCCGGATGTCGAGAGGGACGCATCACCAAGGCAACGGCCGGGAGGCCGGACTAGAGGAAGAAACAGGAAGTTCTCGGTAAGTATGAACGTCTTTTTTTTTCTACAGGTTGCTCTATATTATGATTGTAATTCACTGTCCAGGGTGCTGAAACAGTTACTGCCGATCAGTTAACTCTTTCAGCACCCTGGACAGTGATTATTTACTGACGTCGCCTAGCAACGCTGCCGTAATTCCGGGTGCACACATGTAGCCACCCTTCATTACGGGAGCTCCATACACGATTTTTATGGGATTCTTGAATTACAGGTTCGGTCCAAACTAGTTCGGTCCGAATCGAACTTTTTCAAGAAATTCGGCGAACCAGCCGAACCGAACTTATCATAAGTTCGCTCATCTCTACTTGTAACGTCCTAGAAAAATAAAACGATATTCTAAAAAACAATGCCAATCTAATGTAGACATATGGGGGGATGTTAATTAGCAACAATTTTGTGTGGTATAACTGCCTGTCTTACAAGGAGATACATTTAAATTTAGAAAAATGAAAGTTTTTCACAATTAAATACTGAATGTATCGAGCAAATTTTGCCAGTAACATAAAGTCCAATGTGTCACGAGAAAACAATCTCCAAATCGCTTGGCTAGTGTAGCGCCCATGGCAGCGGGACATCGGGTTCACTCACCTCCCGACGCCCGCAGCCATGGATCTGTCTCCCATCTCCCTCCTAGGAGATGCCAGCGCTCACTTCCGCTCCGTCCGGCCGGGTCCCGTAGGGTGCGCGCGCACGCTCGCTCCCGCTCTTAAAGGGCCAGCGCGCGCACATGAAAACAATGTTCATTAACCCACATGATTTCCTGCCCTATACGAATGCCCCAGCCCTTCTGATCCTTGCCTGAGCGTTGTTAGTCTTTCCCTGTCTGTCTCGCAAATGGGCCCTTAGTGTCTCCCGTTCCAGCTGTTACCCGTGCCCTGTTACCGTTCCTGTGTTCCGCATTGTTCCTGTGCCTACCCGTGTTCAAGTGTCATCTGCCACGTCAAGTGCCATCTGCCACGTCAAGTGTCATCTGCCACGTCAAGTGCCATCTGCCACGTCAAGTGCCATCTGCCACGTCAAGTGTCATCTGCCATGTCAAGTGTCATCTGCCACGTCAAGTGCCATCTGCCACGTCAAGTGCCATCTGCTCATCGGATACTGCCCGTCACGTCTGGCGCCACTTTCCGCACCTGTCTCCATCCGTGCTGAAGCCACAGTCACCGTCCGGACTATTTCAGGTACCTAAGCATTACTGTCTGCTATCTTGCTTTCACATAGACTGTGACCTGGTCAGCTGCCTCCCCGCTACGGCGGAGCGGCCTAGTGGGTCCACAAACCCAGTGTCCGTGACAGATAGGTGAAAGCATTCCAAAGTTATTACCATATAAAGTGAAACATGTCAGATTTGAAAAATGAGGCGGTCAGGAAGGTCAAAAGTGGCCAAAGCGGGAAGGGGTTAAGGCCCACTATGTGGATAGTAGATAATTTGCATATACTAAATTTGCTTGACTGTGTATGTTCGAATGAGCAGTTTCAAATCTTCAGTGCCCTAGTGGTAAAATTAAAGGGTAACTAAACGTTTGATAAACTTCTGACGTGTTATAGTGGCGTGTCAGAAGTTTTGATTGGTTGGGTTCCCAGCACTGAGACCCCCACCAATCTCTAAAACGGAGCGTCAGAAGCGCTCATGTGAACGCTCAGCCGCTTAGATCCTGATTGGCTTTTTACGGAAATGAATGTATCGGAGTACGGGCTCATTAGAAATACTGAGCCTGCACTCTGATACATTGGCTTTACAGAAAAAGCCGAACAAACAAAGCGGCTCACGAGCGCTTCTGCCACTTTGTGTTAGCGATTGGTGGGGGGCTCTGTGCACGGACCCTCACCAATCAAATCTGACACGTCACGGACACAAAGGAAGTTTGATGAACGTTTAGTTACCCTTTAAAGGTAATAGAAATGAGAACATTGGGGAATATTTTGTTGAAGACTATTTAGTGCGGACTGCATGAGACTCCAACAAGACGCAGGCACTGGTGCAGGGGTATGACCGGACATTGTTTTGCAAAACTTTTTTGATCAGAAAATAAAGTTGGGAAGGAAGGAGAACCATAATTGCAAGCATCGGCCCGCCCATGAAAGTATTTGAAGACATTGGTGTACATAAACCTTTCATTTTTTTTCCACAGTCAATGGAGCTTATTTCTTTTACTACTTTATGTATAAACAGATTATTCTTGATGTAAAGACTAGATGTTATAGCTTACACCAGGCAACTAACTTGTTACGTGGTTGTGTGCAGGACTATATTACACAATGACCTTTCTAACATGATAAAATAATGCTAAAAAGTGCCCTGCGCCTTATAGTTCAATTGCCAGGTGAGAAGTGAAGCCTAAATGTCACCGCTGACTAACTTGTAGGAGGAACTACCGCTGTCGCTACGAAATGAAAGAGACACACCTTCTTCTTTTATACTTCTTTACTTCAGCGAGCAAATAACAGTAAATCCTCTTCTATGGAGCAGACAGGAATCCTGAGGTTGAGGACTTCGATCCCGCTGGAAGTCCCCCGGAGAGAGGTTGTGCCTGACCCCACGTTGCCGGCTTGGCTGCGGACACGCCACTGCCAGTCAGGGCGGGAGCTACCCGCTACTGGCAGCCTACCCTAGGGTAAGAGTCACACTCCAGACCCACGGGTCGCGTCGTGGGAATCAGCGAACTACCGTACCTACTGGCACCGTCACGGGTCCTTGCGGAGCTATCCACTACCTTTCATGACAAACCCTCTCTCTCCTCAGTCGGTGGTCCGAACGATGGACCCCCTTGGACGCAACTGAACTGGCGGGCTGACACTAAGGTTTACACAAGGTCCAGCTAATAGTCCAACAAAGTCCCGTCAACCCGGCCGTTCCTTCTGTCTGCTCCTGTCCCAACAAGATTCATCCATAACAGTTCCATGCAAGGGTTACAGTCGGGGATTCATCAATAACAGTTCCATGCAAGGGTTACAGTCGGGGATTCATCAATAACAGTTCCATGCAAGGGTTACAGTGGGTTACCTCTGAAGGGCACACAGAGACACTGGCGCGGTAATTGAGAATGGGGTGGCGAGCCTGTACAAGGCCTAATTTAGGCTACAACTGAGGATGGTGTACGGCTAAACTTAACGTACTCTGTGACCAGGATAGACAAGGGCCGTACTCCTGGCGATGGGTAAGGTTGTGCTGCGGCTACTGGTATTTCTCCTGGGGAGGTCTGCGGGTCCTAGTTAGGGCTATGTGGGGGTGGCTGGTACCTGTAGTGGATGCTGAGGCTCCACTCCACTCCTGCTCCGGGCAGTTGCTCTTTTCACCTCAGGGAGGCACGTTCCTCCTGTAGCTTCCCTCTTGGGCCACACTGCTAGCCCTCCTCTCTGCAGCTGCTGATCTGGCAGCCTCTACCCCCTCTCTTCTTCTCCCTCCACCACTCGGCTCCTCTATCCTTTTTCCTTCTGTCTGCCGTCCGGTCACCTGACCGTCTTTCTCCTTCTCTCCACTTGCTCCCGCTCTGCTCCTCTTGATTTCGCGCCACCGCGCTCACTTCCACCGCCTCTCTTACATCCGGTCCTCCTCCTCTCTTCTGGAAGCGCACGCGTCATGGCCTGTCGGCAGAGCGGCCGTTGCCATGACGCCCAGGACGCACCTCCGCTCGGGAGCCGACTCCCGAGCCACAGTCCAGCCCGTGTCACTGCGTGGGTTCCCCTGTACCGCCGAGAATTACAGGTACACCCCTTACACTTCCCCCTTGGTTATCAAGTGCAGTCCTCGGCACTAAACTTCATAGTCTTGCAAATAGGCCGGTTGTCGGTTGCGAGTACATCTCTGTGGGTAACGCAGTTCACGATTCAATTCCGTTGCAGGTGTCTCCACGCACTCCGTTGGATTATCCGTCCCCGTCGGTCGTGATTCCCAGGGTACACTGGGGTCGTCTGATGGAACCACCAACCACCAATCTCCGTCAATATTTGTCGGTGGAGCACTCTGCGGTTCTTCTTGCCTTGGGGACATGACTGCTTCTGGTGTCAGAAAGGTACATGGTCGCAACAGGTTGCGATGCAGTCTTCTGCTCGGTCCCTGGTCACCCTCTGGTCGCACTTCATACACAGGAAGCCCGGGATAGACACGTTTTACCTCCACATACGGTTTCCGCTCCCATCTGGGCTCCAGCTTACGGCCACGTGCTGCCCTGCGATTCCGCACCAGCACCCGATCCCCTGTATGAAATGCTCGCTGGCGTTCTTCTACGAGGGGCAGGCTCTCCGTGGGCCGAGCTTTCTCCATTTCGCCCTTCGCGGCGCTCAACCGTCGTTGATGTTCCTGTACCCATTGTGACGGTGATCGATTGACTTCCACCTCCGGCGTCTCTAACAAAAGGTCCAAAGGAACTCGGTTTGGTCGGCCGAATATCAACTGGTATGGTGTATACCCGGTAGCTCGATGCACAGTGTTGTTATGGACCCATACCAGGTCGTCCACATATTCAGGCCACCGTTCCTGCCGTTCGTCCCCGATGGTCTTTAATAGGCCGAGTAAGGTGCGATTGAATCGTTCACAAGCCCCATTCCCTTGGGGGTGATATGGGGTCGTTCTGGATTTCCGAATTCCATGTAAGATACACAGCTCATGGAAAAGATCAGACTCAAAATTTGGTCCTTGATCCGACAGGATGCGTCTGGGGCATCCATACGGACGGATGACGTGCTTCCACAATGCCGCCGCGGTAGTCGTCGCAGTCTGGTCCCACGTAGGAATCACCACGGCAAATTTTGAAAAATGGTCTAAGCAGACTAACGCATATCGGTGCCCTGAGGTAACTTCTTGGATTGTTAAAAAGTCTACCGTCAGCAGTTCTAGTGGCTCACCCGTCACGATGGTCAAGGGCCTCTCCGACTGTTCTGTCGCGTTGTGCACGACACACTCTGTGCATCCCTTGTAGACATCTTCCATTATTCTTTCCAAGTTTGGAGCATAGAAGTGATTCCTGATGAGCTGTACAGTCTTTTCCACCGCAAAATGACCTCGGTTCTCGTGCATCCACTTGCACACGAGTTTCACGTCTGCTATGGGCAATACCAACTGCCATATGTCGCGATGTTCCCGTGGTACCCACACTCTTCTATACAACACTCCATCATGGTGTTCTAGTCGTTTCAACTGTCGCACTAATGCTTTAGCTGGTGCTGACAACCTGCTCCGTGGGCCTTCCCTGCCGACGCACCCACTTGTCGATTGTTTGGATGTCCCGGTCTTGCTGTTGCCGTCTCTTCCACTCGGCCCTATCATACATCTCAGTAGGAGCCTCAATCCCTTGTATCGCTGTCACTACCCATTGCTGCTGCATTGGGGGATGAACCACGCGTAGTGGGGGTATCTCTACTTCTTCCCACTCCTCGTCCACCTCTCCGACCGGGGTCTCACACGGCTGTCGGGAGAGTGCATCGGCGTTGGTATGGTTCTTACCGGGCTTGTACCGAATGGTATAGTTGAATCGAGCGAGTCGGGCGATCCATCGTTGCTCCATCGCCCCCAGTTTTGCCGTTCCAAGATACGCCAGGGGATTGTTATCCGTGTAAATTTCCACTTGACTTCCGACCAGGTATTCGGCAAACCGTTCGGTAACAGTCCACACGATGGCCAATAACTCGAGCCTGAACGAGCTGTAATTGGTTGGATTACGTTCTGACGGCCGCAAGCTACGGCTACCATAGGCGATGACGCGCTCCACATCTCCTTGTTGCTGGGCCAGGACCACTCCCAGTCCCTTCAGACTGGCATCAGTGTACAGCCGGAATGGCTGGGTGAAATCTGCAAACGCGAGGATGGGTGCTGTCACCAGCCGTGTCTTCAATGCTACGAATGCCGCTTGCTGTGGTTCCTGCCATTGTTCCACTATACTGGGGCTTCGGCTCCCCTTCTTTTGGGTGGGTTGTCCACAGAGGAGTTGATTCAGAGGACTTGCAATTTTTGAGAAGTCTCGGATGTACCTCCGATAGTAACCGACCAATCCGAGATAGGCTCGTATTTCCGTGGTGTTCTGCGGGACGGCCCACTCCTGTATGGCTTTGATCTTATCGGGGTCAGGTGCAATTCCTGTTGCATTCACGACATGGCCTAAGTACTTGATCTGCCGGCGGCCCAGTCGGCATTTGCTGGGTTTTAGTTTGAGTCCATACTTTCCCAATCGTTCCAACACGACCTGTAGATGCCGCAGGTGTTCTGAGGTCTTTGAAAAAATGACAATATCGTCCAAATAGATCAAGACTGACTCGTAATTTAGATCTCCCAGACAATGCTCAATTAGCTGTTGGAAAGTACTGGGCGCATTTGTTAGGCCGAACGACATCAGGTTGAATTCGAACAAGCCTGAGGGAGTGATGAACGCCGTCTTCTCCTTATCCGCTTCCTTCATGGGTACTTGCCAATACCCACTTGCTAGATCGAGTGTCATATAGTATTGAGCCTCCTGCATGGCTGTTAATGATTCTTCCACTCGGGGGAGGGGGTAGGCGTCCCTGTGAGTACAGGCGTTCAACTTACGGTAATCCACACAAAACCGAAGCGACCCATCCTTCTTCCTTACCAGCACAATCGGGGCTGCCCATGGGCTCTGACTCTCTCTGATCACCTGCCCGTATAACATCTTCTGGAGAAGCTCTTTTACCTCCCGATACAGAGCGGGAGGTATATTGCGATAACGCTCTCTGATGGGCGGTGCCGCCCCCGTGTGAATCCCATGCTCAATGGTAGTGGTGCATCCAAAATCTTCCTCATGCTGCGTGAACACCCAACTGAAGCATCACAGGAGCGCCCTCAGCTGTTCCTCCGACCTGGTATCTGGGGCTACCCTGTCAAGTTCGAGTTGGCTCCACAGTCGATCAGCCCGTTCGTTCATGTCAGCCTCACTCATTGTATCTTCTGACGACGCCTCCTTTAGGGTTTCGACCATGGACGGGTCCATTACGTCATCCGACCTAACCATCTCGACATCAGCTAGTATCGTGCCGGCCGGTATTTCGACGACCCCTAGGGTCGGATTCAACACCCTGACTGTCGCCATGCCTTTGCTCACCCGACACACTGTTCTTCCTACCACCCATGGTTGTGTACTAGGAGGGCTTCGCATTGGTTCTACCATGACCATCGCATCCCTTAAGCAATGATGGGTCCCTACAGAAAGGGGAATAGTGACTTCCTGTCGAGGTGGTACTTGCAACACCGCTTTACCTGGTGCCCTCACCAACCCCACTCTGCCCTGCAGTGTTTTCAAGTCAGCCTGCCGCTGGCAAATTTGATGCACGTGAAATAAAGCTTGCCGGGCGGTCTGTTCGCTCGTCTCATTGAACATCATGCCATGTATTTCCTGCAACACATTCATGCCAATTATAACAGGTATACCTGGTCTTGCACAATTATGTACTACCACAATACCAGCCCGGGGGAAATTATGGTTAAACACCTCTAATTCTAACCACGTAACCCCGGCAATGGGGATGGGCAGGCTATTAGCCGCAGTCAATTCGATCCAGGGTGCTTCTAGAGTCTGTCTACCTTGAAATTGTTCATGGAACAACTGATAAGTCATGGTGGTTACCTCAGAACCAGTGTCAATAAGGCAAGGGACTTTAACCCCCCCCGATCATGGCTGTAACTACGGGGCATTTTCCTGTCAAAAGTTCCACCCTTCCTTTTGGGCCCGTCGATGGGATGCCCGCAGCTTGGCCCTCAGCGGCGGGGTACCTTAGTTTAAAGGTGGTTGTTCCCGTCTTGGATAGCGTCTCGTCCTGCAATCTCTGGCGAAGTGACCCGGCTGATCACACTGCCAACAGCATCGAGGCCCACCTTGTGTCGATCTGGGTGGACGAGGAAGATGTTCCAGTCGATCGGCCATTACTCTTAATTGAGCAACATCGGTCTTCAATTCCCGAATAGCCTCCTTGACATCCCGGGCGAATTCTGTGAACACGGCTTCTGGCCGTCCGGTCTCTCTTGAAGATGGCTCGGGGGTACCCACGTTTTGCAGGGCCATACTCGCCTCTCCCAACTCCTCTCGATGAACTTCGAGCGCTTCTCGTAACACCTCACTCATCGTGGCGGCAGGGGTTACCCGTACGAGGTCTCTCGCGGCGCGCCTCAGGGTCCGGCTGTCTAGCCCGGATACAAACTGTTCTCGCACTATTCGGTCTGGCTCTGTTAAGGCTGCGCACCCCGCGGGATCCTTCCGCACTAGTCGACTCCACATTCCTTGTAATCCTACCGCGAATTGCTGGAGTGATTCCCCATTCCTCTGTACCCTGGTATAAAACTTCTTCCGGAGGTCGGCGGCTGAAGTGACATCTCCATAGAGGGATTCCAATCGGCTGATGATTGCTTCTAGCGTGTCGCGGTGTTCTAGCAGTAAAACCAAGACAGCTTGTCTCGCGTCCCCTTCAAGTGAGTTGAATGCCAGGTCGGCTTGGTGGGTCACAGGTACCTGGAATAACCGGGCCGCATTACGAACTCGTTCCGTCCAGTCTGCGATCGATACACTCTTTCCATCAAACTTGGGAATGTTCATTAGGGCGGCCCCCATGGGTATCATGACGGTCGGGGTCGGCGGTAGTGTCCCGCTGCTGGACGGTTCCATCGCGGCGAGGTCTTGGATCCTGCCGACTACGCCAATTTGTGTAGGAGGAACTACCGCTGTCGCTACGAAATGAAAGAGACACACCTTCTTCTTTTATACTTCTTTACTTCAGCGAGCAAATAACAGTAAATCCTCTTCTATGGAGCAGACAGGAATCCTGAGGTTGAGGACTTCGATCCCGCTGGAAGTCCCCCGGAGAGAGGTTGTGCCTGACCCCACGTTGCCGGCTTGGCTGCGGACATGCCACTGCCAGTCACGGCGGGAGCTACCCACTACTGGCAGCCTACCCTAGGGTAAGAGTCACACTCCAGGCCCACGGGTCGCGTCGTGGGAATCAGCGAACTACCGTACCTACTGGCAGCATCACGGGTCCTTGTGGAGCTATCCGCTACCTTTCATGACAAACCCTCTCTCTCCTCAGTCGGTGGTCCGAACGATGGACCCCCTTGGACGCAACTGAACTGGCGGGCTGATACTAAGGTTTACACAAGGTCCAGCTAATAGTCCAACAAAGTCCCGTCAACCCGGCCGTTCCTTCTGTCTGCTCCTGTCCCAACAAGATTTATCAATAGCAGTTCCATGAAAGGGTTACAGTCGGGGATTCATCAATAACAGTTCCATGCAAGGGTTACAGTCGGGGATTCATCAATAACAGTTCCATGCAAGGGTTACAGTCGGGGATACATCAATAACAGTTCCATGCAAGGGTTACAGTCGGGGATTCATCAATAACAGTTCCATGCAAGGGTTACAGTGGGTTACCTCTGAAGGGCACGCAGAGACACTGGCGCGGTAATTTAGAATGGGGTGGCGAGCCTGTACTAGGCCTAATTTAGGCTACAACTGAGGATGGTGTACGGCTAAACTTAAGGTACTCTGTGACCAGGATAGACAAGGGCCGTACTCCTGGCGATGGGTAAGGTTGTGCTGCGGCTACTGGTATTTCTCCTGGGGAGGTCTGCGGGTCCTACTTAGGGCTATGTGGGGGTGGCTGGTACCTGTAGTGGATGCTGGGGCTCCACTCCACTCCTGCTCCGGGCAGTTGCTCTTTTCACCTCAGGGAGGCACGTTCCTCCTGTAGCTTCCCTCTTGGGCCACACTGCTAGCCCTCCTCTCTGCAGCTGCTGATCTGGCAGCCTCTACCCCCTCTCTTCTTCTCCCTCCACCACTCGGCTTCTCTATCCTTTTTCCTTCTGTCTGCTGTCCGGTCACCTGACCGTCTTTCTCCTTCTCTCCACTTGCTCCCGCTCTGCTCCTCTCGATTTCGCGCCACCGCGCTCACTTCCGCCCCCTCTCTTACATCCGGTCCTCCTCCTCTCTTCTGGAAGCGCACGCGTCATGGCCTGTCGGCAGAGCGGCCGTTGCCATGACGCCCAGGACGCACCTCCGCTCGGGAGACGACTCCCGAGCCACAGTCCAGCCCGTGTCACTGCGTGGGTTCCCCTGTACCGCCGAGAATTACAGGTACACCCCTTACAAACTTGAATAAGCAAGAAGACAAACTGGGGGGCTGCCGTCCATCTTCCTATTCTTTTGTCATTTGCAGCTATTGGGTGTCTTAAGTAGTGGAAAGTGCACAAAAAAGCCTTTGCAATTTTCTATTGTCAGGTGGAAAGGGCTCCTTTACATGGTCCAATTATCAGGAAAACGCTCGCTCATCTGCTGATCGTATAGTTTTAAAAATGGAAAAATATTATCATTGTCGGCAGCACATCTCCGTGTGTAAACAGGGAGACGTACTGCCGACATGATGATATATGGGATATATGGGGACAAGCGATCGTAGTAACAAGCGATTGTCCCCATACTAGCTCCTTGTATCCTCTCTTTATAATATCTAGAACCCACTGGTTTGACAATATCTTATCCCTATTCTTCCAAGAGAGGGAAAAGCGACCTCCTACCCCACTCCTTCTGGCATCATTGTTGGTGATCCTTATTCTAAATTCCTGTCCCTTGGGATTGGGTTTTTTATTAAACTTTCTGGGTCGAAAGGAGTCTGGTTTGTTCTGGGTAGGAAACCCTTTCCTCCTGTCAGATGCTTTTCCAGGAGATCATCCAATGGAGGACCAAATAAAAAGTCTCCTGAACAAGGGATAGAAGAGTTTCCCTTTCGAGCTTGCATCTCCCTTCCAGGTCTTCGGCCATATAGCTATTCTGGCTGAGTTGGATAGGGCTGCAGATCTAGCTGACAGACAGACCGAGTCCACTGAGGCATAAGTCAAAGTCTGTGGCTTTAGACAAAATTCAGAGGGAAGCCAGTATCTGATCCCTAGGAGTTTTGTCTCTGAGATGAAGCTCTAGTTGAGCTATCCAGTTTTTAAGGAACCTGGCTACACATGTGGCCACAACACCAGGTTTAAAGGCCTCTGCAGAGGCTTCCCAGGTCCTCTTTAATAGTCCGCCTTCCTATATATAGGGTCGGGGAGGGAACCAAGATCTTCAAAGGGTGGTAAGGCATTCTTCCTGGATATTTTAGCTACTGGGGCATCCGGTCTGGGAAAACTATCCCAGTCCTTGCTTAATTCATCCTCAAAGGGATACTTTCTTTTCAAAAATTTTGGGAATGCCTAACTTTCTATCAGGGTTCTTCCATTCCCTTCTAATGAGCCTGTCCACATTTTATGAGACTAGGAAAAGTCCTTTGTTTCCTAGAACCAAGGCCCTCAAACATAATGTCCTGGATGGACCAGGGTTCCTTGGGGTAATCAATATTCATAGTGGCCCGCACTGCTTTGAGGTTGGTCCACATCCTCAGCTGGAAATAGGTTTCTACCCTTTCACCTATGACAGCACCCCTGGAGAGACGTCCCATCCGCTGGACAGGAAACCTGAGGATATAAAAAGGGACACCTCTCCTCTCCACACACCCAGTCAGGTTTCCTGTCCTCCGGATGGAAGGATTGTCCTGAGGAAAACACTTCTCCTGGTGTTGCAGACCCCCTAGCATGGTCTTACCTTATTTTCACTAGGGGTGCTCTGGAAGGTGTAAGTCTCCTTTTGGAAGGAGCAACCTTGAGCCTGGTACAGGTACTCCCTCCTCTACCGGTCCATCGCCTCCCTCCTTGGAGGTGGTTTAAGGTCCACACCGTGGTCCTTCCTCTGGTGGGGAGTGGTTTCCCGAGGTCACGTTCGACTTACGGCGCATTCGCTGAGACTTCCGTTCGCCGTGGCGTGTCACTTCCGGCGGGGTGACACGTCCAACACTCCAGGAGGCGTTGGTTCTGGTGACCCATGCGTGGAGGAGGTGCTCCAGCGTCCGGAGCTGAGGGCCTCCCAGCCAATCCATGGCCTATTTAGGCCTGAAACAGCAGGAGCTTCGGTTTCCAGTCTTCTTGCTCCATTATGAAAACGCCAGGAGAAGCACCAGGACGCACTGACCGCTCGGATGCCAAATCCTCCGGTCCGGTACTTGAGGACGCCAGGAAAATGGGGTAAGATGAAAAACCCTCTTCCTTACTAAATACTGTTCCCCTTTCTCTTGTACATATGTTTAGGCCAGGGATTGTCCTAGAAAAAAACAGGATAAGGCCCACAAGGAATGTGCTATATGTAAAAAGAAACTAGCATCATCCTATATGTAATGGCAGGAAGGAGGTGAAGGGAAAGTGAGCCCTAATCTACCCACCGCCCTGTCCCTGCCTACTTGCAACGACCCGCCCTAGACGACGAGGTACAACTGGGCGGCGGTCCCTACGCTGTCTAAGTGCACAGGAAAACAAACAGGGAACATGCAAGGGAAGGGGCAGTAGCCACGGAACGCCACGAGGAAACGGAGCGGAGAACGGACAGTGAGGACCAGGACGAAGTGAGTACACCCAGGCGGGCAAGGAGACAGAAGCAAGCCAGGGGCAAAGCAAAGAAGGTCAAGCAGAACTGCAGCAAGGCAGAAGCACGGCAGAAGCAGGCTGGAGCAAGCAGCAGTGGGGCCAGGAATCCAAAAGAATTACAAGCACTGAGGGAGAGAACAGGGCAGGTAATAAAGGACAGGGGGCGGAGCTAACTCCGACAGACCAGGCCGCGATAGGCTCTCCCACTCCTGAGCCTGCCACCCTGGTTGGTGGGAGATGGTGTCAGTCGAACAGGTCTGGCCTCAGGTGTGGATTGATTAATCCCAGGAGTATACCTAGATGAAGTACCTGGCAGATCCCTAACACTATAATAAAAAGCTCTGTCAGAAATGTTTAGACAACATTATCTCAAAAGAGTCTACAAACGTAGCCACAAGTATCAAGGATATTGTGAGGGCAGAAGTTAGAAACTCCCTAAAGTCCCTTAAAAGGAAAAAAGATTTACCATCTGCCTCTTCTAGCCGGATAGACTCCGATTCCTCAGCTGAGGAGGATCCACAACCACGAGAAGGGGAGTACACCTCCTTAGATTCCTCAGGTGAGGACGAGGGAGTGAGGAATTTGTTCCCAACAGATGACATAGACCTACTCCTCAAAACGGTAAGGGCTACCATGAACATAGATGATCCCAAGGAACCTCGGTCCGTCCAGGACATAATGTTTCAAGGTCTAGGGCCTAAGGAAAATAGAACCTTTCCCATCCATAGGAACATCACCAGCCTCATTAAAAGAGAATGGAAAAATCCTGATAGGAAAGCAGGTATTCCCAAATTCCTCAAAAGGAAGTATCCCTTTGAGGACGAGGTATGTAAGGACTTGGATAACACCCCTAGACTCAATGCTCCAGTAGCTAAGATTTCAAGGAAACACTCCCTTTCCTTTGAAGATCTAGGCTCCTTGTCTGACCCTATGGAAGGCTGACTTCTATCTAAAAAAGACCTTGGAAGCTTCTACGGGGACCTTTAAACCAGGTATTCCAGCCACTTGTGTGGCCAGATCTCTGAAAATTTGGCTCGCACAATTGGAGCTTCATCTAAAAGATAAGACCCCTCGGGATCAAATCTTATCCTCCCTTCCAACACTTTCCAAGGCCGCAGACTTCTTGGCAGATGCCTCAGTAGACTCTGTACGCCTTTCCGCCAGATCAGCAACCCTGTCAAATTCCACTAGATGAGCTGTATGGCTGAAAACCTGGAAAGGAGACACTGGATCCAAAGGGGAGCTGTGCGCTATTCCCTGCTCGGGAGATTATCTCTTTGGGCTCCCGCTTGACGACCTGCTGGAAAAAGCGTCAGATAGCAAGAAGGGGTTCCATAAACAAGCAAGGCCAACAAAAGATTCCTTTCGTCCCAAAGGGCCTAATAACAAAAGACCTAACCTTAGGGGACAGGACTTTAGATCCTCAAGATTTACAAGGAAGAATAAGTCCTTTCTCTTCAGGCCCCAAAAGGACCCTAAAAATAGAGACCAACAATGACGCCAAAGGGTCCATGGTGGGGGTCGTCTTTTCCCTGTATTTCAAGGATTGGCAGAAGATATCAGCGAATCCTTGGATTCTAGGAATCATAAAACGGGGTACGTGCTAGAGTTCAGGTCTCTTCCCCAGACAGTTTTTTCCCACAAGGGTTTTAGGGGACCCAGGGCAGCAAAAAATCCTAGAATTAGAAGTCCTGTCACTGATAAAAAAAGGAGTCCTAATTCAGGTTCCAAGCATAGAGACAGGTCTGGGCTTTTATTCCCCTCTCTTCCTCGTGCGTAGAGATGAGCGAACTTATGAAAGGTTCGGTTCGGCTGATTCGCCGAATTTCATGAAAAAGTTAGATTCGGACCGAACTAGTTCTGACCGAACCTGTAATACAAGAAAGCCCCTAAAAATGGTGTATAACCCTGTTTAGAAGCCCTAGAAGCCCCGTATAACACTCTCAGGTCACCCATGAGGGCATCCAAGTACTTCTGAGCTGTCTTCAAAATGTACCCTTTTTATTGGCAGATGCCTGCCGGGGTTCTTCCATACATGGATGTAAAAGCAACAAGCAATGGCTTTTCACAAGCCCTCCAAAAATGTACCCTTTTTATTGGCAGATGCCTGCCGGGGTTCTTCCATACATGGATGTAAAGGCAACAAGCAATGGCTTTTCACAAGCCCTCCAAAAATGGACCCTTTTTATTGGCAGATGCCTGCCGGGGTTCTTCCTTACATGTATGTAAAAGCAACAAGCAATGGCTTTTCACAAGCCCTCCAAAAATGGACCCTTTTTATTGGCAGATGCCTGCCGGGGTTCTTCCATACATGGATGTAAAAGCAACAAGCAATGGCTTTCACAAGCCCTCCAAAAATGGACCCTTTTTATTGGCAGATGCCTGCCGGGGTTCTTCCTTACATGTATGTAAAAGCAACAAGCCCTCCAAAAACGTACCCTTTTTATTGGCAGATGCCTGCCGGGGTTCTTCCTTACATGTATGTAAAAGCAACAAGCCCTCCAAAAATGTACCCTTTTTATTGGCAGATGCCTGCCGGGGTTCTTCCATACATGGATGTAAAAGCAACAAGCAATGGCTTTTCACAAGCCCTCCAAAAATGTACCCTTTTTATTGGCAGATGCCTGCCGGGGTTCTTCCATACATGGATGTAAAAGCAACAAGCAATGGCTTTTCACAAGCCCTCCAAAAATGTACCCTTTTTATTGTCAGATGCCTGCCGGGGTTCTTCCATACATGGATGTAAAAGCAACAAGCAATGGCTTTCACAAGCCCTCCAAAAATGGACCCTTTTTATTGGCAGATGCCTGCCGGGGTTCTTCCATACATGGATGTAAAAGCAACAAGCAATGGCTTTCACAAGCCCTCCAAAAATTGACCCTTTTTATTGGCAGATGCCTGCCGGGGTTCTTCCATACATGGATGTAAAAGCAACAAGCAATGGCTTTTCACAAGCCCTCCAAAAATGTACCATTTTTATTGGCAGATGCCTGCCGGGGTTCTTCCATACATGGATGTAAAAGCAACAAGCAATGGCTTTTCACAAGCCCTCCAAAAATGGACCCTTTTTATTGGCAGATGCCTGCCGGGGTTCTTCCATACATGGATGTAAAAGCAACAAGCAATGGCTTTTCACAAGCCCTCCAAAAATGTACCCTTTTTATTGGCAGATGCCTGCCGGGGTTCTTCCATACATGGATGTAAAAGCAACAAGCAATGGCTTTTCACAAGCCCTCCAAAAATGTACCCTTTTTATTGGCAGATGCCTGCCGGGGTTCTTCCATACATGGATGTAAAAGCAACAAGCAATGGCTTTTCACAAGCCCTCCAAAAATGTACCCTTTTTATTGTCAGATGCCTGCCGGGGTTCTTCCATACATGGATGTAAAAGCAACAAGCAATGGCTTTCACAAGCCCTCCAAAAATGGACCCTTTTTATTGGCAGATGCCTGCCGGGGTTCTTCCATACATGGATGTAAAAGCAACAAGCAATGGCTTTCACAAGCCCTCCAAAAATTGACCCTTTTTATTGGCAGATGCCTGCCGGGGTTCTTCCATACATGGATGTAAAAGCAACAAGCAATGGCTTTTCACAAGCCCTCCAAAAATGTACCCTTTTTATTGGCAGATGCCTGCCGGGGTTCTTCCATACATGGATGTAAAAGCAACAAGCAATGGCTTTTCACAAGCCCTCCAAAAATGGACCCTTTTTATTGGCAGATGCCTGTCGGGGTTCTTCCATACATGGATGTAAAAGCAACAAGCAATGGCTTTTCACAAGCCCTCTAAAAATGTACCCTTTTTATTGGCAGATGCCTGCCGGGGTTCTTCCATACATGGATGTAAAAGCAACAAGCAATGGCTTTTCACAAGCCCTCCAAAAATGTACCCTTTTTATTGCAGATGCCTGCCGGGGTTCTTCCATACATGGATGTAAAAGCAACAAGCAATGGCTTTTCACAAGCCCTCCAAAAATGTACACTTTTTATTGGCAGATGCCTGCCGGGGTTCTTCCATACATGGATGTAAAAGCAACAAGCAATGGCTTTTCACAAGCCCTCCAAAAATGTACCCTTTTTATTGGCAGATGCCTGCTGGGGTTCTTCCATACATGCATGTAAAAGCAACAAGCAATGGCTTTTCACAAGCCCTCCAAAAATGTACCCTTTTTATTGGCAGATGCCTGCCGGGGTTCTTCCATACATGGATGTAAAAGCAACAAGCAATGGCTTTTCACAAGCCCTCCAAAAATGTACCCTTTTTATTGGTAGATGCCTGCCGGGGTTCTTCCATACATGGATGTAAAAGCAACAAGCAATGGCTTTTCACAAGCCCTCCAAAAATGTACCCTTTTTATTGGCAGATGCCTGCCGGGGTTCTTCCTTACATGTATGTAAAAGCAACAAGCAATGGCTTTTCACAAGCCCTCCAAAAATGGACCCTTTTTATTGGCAGATGCCTGCCGGGGTTCTTCCATACATGGATGTAAAAGCAACAAGCAATGGCTTTCACAAGCCCTCCAAAAATGGACCCTTTTTATTGGCATATGCCTGCCGTGGTTCTTCCTTACATGTATGTAAAAGCAACAAGCCCTCCAAAAACGTACCCTTTTTATTGGCAGATGCCTGCCGGGGTTCTTCCTTACATGTATGTAAAAGCAACAAGCCCTCCAAAAATTTACCCTTTTTATTGGCAGATGCCTGCCGGGGTTCTTCCATACATGGATGTAAAAGCAACAAGCAATGGCTTTTCACAAGCCCTCCAAAAATGTACCCTTTTTATTGGCAGATGCCTGCCGGGGTTCTTCCATACATGGATGTAAAAGCAACAAGCAATGGCTTTTCACAAGCCCTCCAAAAATGTACCCTTTTTATTGTCAGATGCCTGCCGGGGTTCTTCCATACATGGATGTAAAAGCAACAAGCAATGGCTTTCACAAGCCCTCCAAAAATGGACCCTTTTTATTGGCAGATGCCTGCCGGGGTTCTTCCATACATGGATGTAAAAGCAACAAGCAATGGCTTTTCACAAGCCCTCCAAAAATGGACCCTTTTTATTGGCAGATGCCTGCCGGGGTTCTTCCATACATGGATGTAAAAGCAACAAGCAATGGCTTTTCACAAGCCCTCCAAAAATTTACCCTTTTTATTGGCAGATGCCTGCCGGGGTTCTTCCATACATGGATGTAAAAGCAACAAGCAATGGCTTTTCACAAGCCCTCCAAAAATGTACCCTTTTTATTGGCAGATGCCTGCCGGGGTTCTTCCATACATGGATGTAAAAGCAACAAGCAATGGCTTTTCACAAGCCCTCCAAAAATGTACCCTTTTTATTGTCAGATGCCTGCCGGGGTTCTTCCATACATGGATGTAAAAGCAACAAGCAATGGCTTTCACAAGCCCTCCAAAAATTGACCCTTTTTATTGGCAGATGCCTGCCGGGGTTCTTCCATACATGGATGTAAAAGCAACAAGCAATGGCTTTTCACAAGCCCTCCAAAAATGTACCCTTTTTATTGGCAGATGCCTGCCGGGGTTCTTCCATACATGGATGTAAAAGCAACAAGCAATGGCTTTTCACAAGCCCTCCAAAAATGGACCCTTTTTATTGGCAGATGCCTGTCGGGGTTCTTCCATACATGGATGTAAAAGCAACAAGCAATGGCTTTTCACAAGCCCTCTAAAAATGTACCCTTTTTATTGGCAGATGCCTGCCGGGGTTCTTCCATACATGGATGTAAAAGCAACAAGCAATGGCTTTTCACAAGCCCTCCAAAAATGTACCCTTTTTATTGCAGATGCCTGCCGGGGTTCTTCCATACATGGATGTAAAAGCAACAAGCAATGGCTTTTCACAAGCCCTCCAAAAATGTACACTTTTTATTGGCAGATGCCTGCCGGGGTTCTTCCATACATGGATGTAAAAGCAACAAGCAATGGCTTTTCACAAGCCCTCCAAAAATGTACCCTTTTTATTGGCAGATGCCTGCTGGGGTTCTTCCATACATGGATGTAAAAGCAACAAGCAATGGCTTTTCACAAGCCCTCCAAAAATGTACCCTTTTTATTGGTAGATGCCTGCCGGGGTTCTTCCATACATGGATGTAAAAGCAACAAGCAATGGCTTTTCACAAGCCCTCCAAAAATGTACCCTTTTTATTGGCAGATGCCTGCCGGGGTTCTTCCTTACATGTATGTAAAAGCAACAAGCAATGGCTTTTCACAAGCCCTCCAAAAATGGACCCTTTTTATTGGCAGATGCCTGCCGGGGTTCTTCCATACATGGATGTAAAAGCAACAAGCAATGGCTTTCACAAGCCCTCCAAAAATGGACCCTTTTTATTGGCATATGCCTGCCGGGGTTCTTCCTTACATGTATGTAAAAGCAACAAGCCCTCCAAAAACGTACCCTTTTTATTGGCAGATGCCTGCCGGGGTTCTTCCTTACATGTATGTAAAAGCAACAAGCCCTCCAAAAATGTACCCTTTTTATTGGCAGATGCCTGCCGGGGTTCTTCCATACATGGATGTAAAAGCAACAAGCAATGGCTTTTCACAAGCCCTCCAAAAATGTACCCTTTTTATTGTCAGATGCCTGCCGGGGTTCTTCCATACATGGATGTAAAAGCAACAAGCAATGGCTTTCACAAGCCCTCCAAAAATGGACCCTTTTTATTGGCAGATGCCTGCCGGGGTTCTTCCATACATGGATGTAAAAGCAACAAGCAATGGCTTTTCACAAGCCCTCCAAAAATGGACCCTTTTTATTGGCAGATGCCTGCCGGGGTTCTTCCATACATGGATGTAAAAGCAACAAGCAATGGCTTTTCACAAGCCCTCCAAAAATTTACCCTTTTTATTGGCAGATGCCTGCCGGGGTTCTTCCATACATGGATGTAAAAGCAACAAGCAATGGCTTTTCACAAGCCCTCCAAAAATGTACCCTTTTTATTGGCAGATGCCTGCCGGGGTTCTTCCATACATGGATGTAAAAGCAACAAGCAATGGCTTTTCACAAGCCCTCCAAAAATGTACCCTTTTTATTGTCAGATGCCTGCCGGGGTTCTTCCATACATGGATGTAAAAGCAACAAGCAATGGCTTTCACAAGCCCTCCAAAAATGGACCCTTTTTATTGGCAGATGCCTGCCGGGGTTCTTCCATACATGGATGTAAAAGCAACAAGCAATGGCTTTCACAAGCCCTCCAAAAATTGACCCTTTTTATTGGCAGATGCCTGCCGGGGTTCTTCCATACATGGATGTAAAAGCAACAAGCAATGGCTTTTCACAAGCCCTCCAAAAATGTACCCTTTTTATTGGCAGATGCCTGCCGGGGTTCTTCCATACATGGATGTAAAAGCAACAAGCAATGGCTTTTCACAAGCCCTCCAAAAATGGACCCTTTTTATTGGCAGATGCCTGCTGGGGTTCTTCCATACATGGATGTAAAAGCAACAAGCAATGGCTTTTCACAAGCCCTCCAAAAATGGACCCTTTTTATTGGCAGATGCCTGTCGGGGTTCTTCCATACATGGATGTAAAAGCAACAAGCAATGGCTTTTCACAAGCCCTCTAAAAATGTACCCTTTTTATTGGCAGATGCCTGCCGGGGTTCTTCCATACATGGATGTAAAAGCAACAAGCAATGGCTTTTCACAAGCCCTCCAAAAATGTACCCTTTTTATTGGCAGATGCCTGCCGGGGTTCTTCCATACATGGATGTAAACGCAACAAGCAATGGCTTTTCACAAGCCCTCCAAAAATTTACCCTTTTTATTGGCAGATGCCTGCCGGGGTTCTTCCATACATGGATGTAATGTAAAAGCAACAAGCAATGGCTTTTCACAAGCCCTCCAAAAATGTACCCTTTTTATTGGCAGATGCCTGCCGGGGTTCTTCCATACATGGATGTAAAAGCAACAAGCAATGGCTTTTCACAAGCCCTCCAAAAATGGACCCTTTTTATTGGCAGATGCCTGCCGGGGTTCTTCCATACATGAATGTAAAAGCAACAAGCAATGGCTTTTCACAAGCCCTCCAAAAATGGACCCTTTTTATTGGCAGATGCCTGCCGGGGTTCTTCCATACATGGATGTAAAAGCAACAAGCAATGGCTTTTCACAAGCCCTCCAAAAATGTACCCTTTTTATTGGCAGATGCCTGCCGGGGTTCTTCCATACATGGATGTAAAAGCAACAAGCAATGGCTTTTCACAAGCCCTCCAAAAATGGACCCTTTTTATTGGCAGATGCCTGCCGGGGTTCTTCCATACATGGATGTAAAAGCAACAAGCAATGGCTTTTCACAAGCCCTCCAAAAATGGACCCTTTTTATTGCCAGATGCCTGCCGGGGTTCTTCCATACATGGATGTAAAAGCAACAAGCAATGGCTTTTCACAAGCCCTTCAAAAATGTACCCTTTTTATTGGCAGATGCCTGCCGGGGTTCTTCCATACATGGATGTAAAGCAACAAGCAATGGCTTTTCACAAGCCCTCCAAAAATTGACCCTTTTTATTGGCAGATGCCTGCCGGGGTTCTTCCATACATGGATGTAAAAGCAACAAGCAAAGGCTTTTCACAAGCCCTCCAAAAATGTACACTTTTTATTGGCAGATGCCTGCCGGGGTTCTTCCATACATGGATGTAAACGCAACAAGAAATGGCTTTTCACAAGCCCTCCAAAAATGTACCCTTTTTATTGGCAGATGCCTGCCGGGGTTCTTCCATACATGGATGTAAAGGCAACAAGCAATGGATTTTCACAAGCCCTCCAAAAATGTACCCTTTTTATTGGCAGATGCCTGCCGGGGTTCTTCCATACATGGATGTAAAAGCAACAAGCAATGGCTTTTCACAAGCCCTCCAAAAATGGACCCTTTTTATTGGCAGATGCCTGCCGGGGTTCTTCCATACATGGATGTAAAAGCAACAAGCAATGGCTTTTCACAAGCCCTCCAAAAATGTACCCTTTTTATTGGCAGATGCCTGCCGGGGTTCTTCCATACATGGATGTAAAAGCAACAAGCAATGGCTTTTCACAAGCCCTCCAAAAATGTACCCTTTTTATTGGCAGATGCCTGCCGGGGTTCTTCCATACGTGGATGTAAAAGCAACAAGCAATGGCTTTTCACAAGCCCTCCAAAAATGTACCCTTTTTATTGGCAGATGCCTGCCGGGGTTCTTCCATACATGGATGTAAAAGCAACAAGCAATGGCTTTTCACAAGCCCTCCAAAAATGTACCCTTTTTATTGGCAGATGCCTGCCGGGGTTCTTCCATACATGGATGTAAAAGCAACAAGCAATGGCTTTTCACAAGCCCTCCAAAAATGTACCCTTTTTATTGGCAGATGCCTGCCGGGGTTCTTCCATACATAGATGTAAAAGCAACAAGCAATGGCTTTTCACAAGCCCTCCAAAAATGTACCCTTTTTATTGGCAGATGCCTGCCGGGGTTCTTCCATACATGGATGTAAAAGCAACAAGCAATGGCTCTTCACAAGCCCTCCAAAAATGTACCCTTTTTATTGGCAGATGCCTGCCGGGGTTCTTCCATACATGGACGTAAAAGCAACAAGCAATGGCTTTTCACAAGCCCTCCAAAAATGGACCCTTGTTATTGGCAGATGCTTGCCGGGGTTCTTCCATACATGGATGTAAAAGCAACAAGCAATGGCTTTTCACAAGCCCTCCAAAAATGTACCCTTTTTATTGGCAGATGCCTGCCGGGGTTCTTCCATACATGGATGTAAAGGCAACAAGCAATGGCTTTTCACAAGCCCTCCAAAAATGGACCCTTTTTATTGGCAGATGCCTGCCGGGGTTCTTCCATACATGGATGTAAAAGCAACAGGCATTGGCTTTTCACAAGCCCTCCAAAAATGGACCCTTTTTATTGGCAGATGCCTGCCGGGGTTCTTCCATACATGGATGTAAAAGCAACAAGCAATGGATTTTCACAAGCCCTCCAAAAATGTACCCTTTTTATTGGCAGATGCCTGCCGGGGTTCTTCCATACATGGATGTAAAAGCAACAAGCAATGGCTTTTCACAAGCCCTCCAAAAATGGACCCTTTTTATTGGCAGATGCCTGCCGGGGTTCTTCCATACATGGATGTAAAAGCAACAAGCAATGGCTTTTCACAAGCCCTCCAAAAATGTACCCTTTTTATTGGCAGATGCCTGCCGGGGTTCTTCCATACATGGATGTAAAAGCAACAAGCAATGGCTTTTCACAAGCCCTCCAAAAATGTACCCTTTTTATTGGCAGATGCCTGCCGGGGTTCTTCCATACGTGGATGTAAAAGCAACAAGCAATGGCTTTTCACAAGCCCTCCAAAAATGTACCCTTTTTATTGGCAGATGCCTGCCGGGGTTCTTCCATACATGGATGTAAAAGCAACAAGCAATGGCTTTTCACAAGCCCTCCAAAAATGTACCCTTTTTATTGGCAGATGCCTGCCGGGGTTCTTCCATACATAGATGTAAAAGCAACAAGCAATGGCTTTTCACAAGCCCTCCAAAAATGTACCCTTTTTATTGGCAGATGCCTGCCGGGGTTCTTCCATACATGGATGTAAAAGCAACAAGCAATGGCTCTTCACAAGCCCTCCAAAAATGTACCCTTTTTATTGGCAGATGCCTGCCGGGGTTCTTCCATACATGGACGTAAAAGCAACAAGCAATGGCTTTTCACAAGCCCTCCAAAAATGGACCCTTGTTATTGGCAGATGCTTGCCGGGGTTCTTCCATACATGGATGTAAAAGCAACAAGCAATGGCTTTTCACAAGCCCTCCAAAAATGTACCCTTTTTATTGGCAGATGCCTGCCGGGGTTCTTCCATACATGGATGTAAAGGCAACAAGCAATGGCTTTTCACAAGCCCTCCAAAAATGGACCCTTTTTATTGGCAGATGCCTGCCGGGGTTCTTCCATACATGGATGTAAAAGCAACAGGCATTGGCTTTTCACAAGCCCTCCAAAAATGGACCCTTTTTATTGGCAGATGCCTGCCGGGGTTCTTCCATACATGGATGTAAAAGCAACAAGCAATGGATTTTCACAAGCCCTCCAAAAATGTACCCTTTTTATTGGCAGATGCCTGCCGGGGTTCTTCCATACATGGATGTAAAAGCAACAAGCAATGGCTTTTCACAAGCCCTCCAAAAATGTACCCTTTTTATTGGCAGATGCCTGCCGGGGTTCTTCCATACGTGGATGTAAAAGCAACAAGCAATGGCTTTTCACAAGCCCTCCAAAAATGTACCCTTTTTATTGGCAGATGCCTGCCGGGGTTCTTCCATACATGGATGTAAAAGCAACAAGCAATGGCTTTTCACAAGCCCTCCAAAAATGTACCCTTTTTATTGGCAGATGCCTGCCGGGGTTCTTCCATACATGGATGTAAAAGCAACAAGCAATGGCTTTTCACAAGCCCTCCAAAAATTGACCCTTTTTATTGGCAGATGCCTGCCGGGGTTCTTCCATACATGGATGTAAAAGCAACAAGCAATGGCTTTTCACAAGCCCTCCAAAAATGTACCTTTTTTATTGGCAGATGCCTGCCGGGGTTCTTCCATACATGGATGTAAAAGCAACAAGCAATGGCTTTTCACAAGCCCTCCAAAAATGGACCCTTTTTATTGCAGATGCCTGCCGGGGTTCTTCCATACATGGATGTAAAGGCAACAAGCAATGGCTTTTCACAAGCCCTCCAAAAATGGACCCTTTTTATTGGCAGATGCCTGCCGGGGTTCTTCCATACATGGATGTAAAAGCAACAGGCATTGGCTTTTCACAAGCCCTCCAGGCCTGCTTGTAGCAGACGGCAGTGGAGGTGTATTGGTGGTAGTAGAGGTAGCCAGCGGACAGCAAGGGTGGTAGTAGTAGTAGCAGCACATTAAAACAGACTGGACAGTCACAGGACAAAGCAGAAAAAGAAGAAATGATTCAGCGCTGAGTCGTACTTTGATTTAAAAAGGAAGAAATATTCCCACTTTTATTGGGGAAATGAGATTAAAATTGAAGGGAGACGCAGTCCCAAGATGTATGGTAGTTCTGGGTAATTACCCTGGCCTACGCGTTTCAAGCACGTACCGTGCTCTTAATCATGGCAAAGAAATGTGAGAGCCCTTCCTGCTCTGCCTGCTTAATATACTTGAATGGTAATTAAAGAGAAATCAGGTGATTGGGTAACACTAAATGCTGATCATCACTGCAGGTGGGGTAAACCTACAGGTGGATACAGCATTAGTATAACTAACCAAAGAGATACTGAATAGCAAACTCGCCGAGCATGTACGTTCCGTGAGGAAGACGATATATCTGATTCTATATGAATGCCCAAAATATTAATTGTTCTATGCAGTATCTTGGTTTATATCATTATTAAGACAGGCAAAGCAGTATGAGCCTCACCAGACATTGAAAATACATCACAGACATTAAACTAAGAAACATAAATGGATTGCAAAACGTTAATGTGACTTGGTTATAATTGTTACATATTAAGACGAGCATAATCAGTACTTGGTATATATGATGTCGGCATACAAATAATGTAGATGTTGGTTTTCTAAAAAAAAAATTTTTTATGTATTAAGGGAAAAAAATGGATACATTATTCCCAACATAAAAAACTATATATATACATACATATATACGACCAGAGGATCCTTATGTTGACTAAATATATATAGGGATTGAATAGTTTGTATACTTCGAGAAAGGTTGAATTTAGCACTAAGTCCCTGCAGGTTGAATCTATGCCCTGTGTGTTTTATCCCAAGTGGTCAATCAGGTCTGAATGGTAGTATATGTGTTCCTGCGATTTATTGTTTCGATTTTCAATCATTTTGCATTTTATTTGCGGTATGTTAATTGAGGAAACACATCATACAATTCAGTTGATTAATAAGACCTATTGTATGTCTTGAGCGATTGCTTTAGGGGTGTTTTTTATTGTTTATTGTTCAGATAAAAATACTTATTATCAAACTTATGTCTTTGTCAGAGTTCATTTCTCCTATTCGATCTTCTACCGATGGAGCATAAGGGATGAACATGGCTGACACCGAGACGGCATAGCGAAAGGAACACCTTGAACATCTACAAACAGGGACATGCACATGTCGCATCCGAAGGTAAATGAAGAATGCTTACGTTATGAGGATATGTATTAGAAGATGGCCATTGAGAAAATATATAATGGATGATATATAAGGTTTATATGTGTTTGGAGCCGTCCGAGATTGAGTGTAAATACAATCCCGGAGTTTATAATCCCAAAGCAGATGCTGATAGTTCCAAAAACTGTCTGGTAAAGATGTTTCGGGACAGTAGTTGTAAATTAAGTACCCTCAGTTTGTATATCATTATAAACTGACAATATTCTCCTTAGTTCAGTAAAAAATGAGAGATACACCAGGAGTGTTGAAAAAACATTTTTTTGGGCACCACGTTCTTTTAGGTGCTGTCCACGATGTATAGTGCTGAATGTATCTCAACTCATAAGAATCAATATTGTATGTGAGGAAAATGTTAGACCTGTTGGCAATGATCTGTTCACATTTGGCAGGAACGATATTAAACATATAAGTAAAAGGCTGGTATTTCATTAGTGTGATCAATAATGAAACATAAGCTCCTTCTGAAGATTGAGACCAAGCGGAAAACGTGTTTCTAGGTTATATATCCAGAAAGCCTCTCTCGTCAAGAGAAGGTGTCTGATGTTACCCCCTCTGGTAGTTCCCCTGACTTTCTCTATTGCATATGAGCAGAACGAGTTTGTACTTCGATTATGGCAAGAAATGAAGTGTCGGGCTGCGTTTGAAATGTTTATGATATTAGGATTCCTAATGTAACTAAGATGTTCCAGAACCCGAAGTTTAAACTTTCTTATTGTACATCCCACATACTTTAAGTTGCAACTCGTACATTCAACAACGTAAACTACGTTGTTGCTGTTGCAATTAATATAAGATTTAATTGGGAAGCTGATATTTCCCGTGGAGTTTGTAAATTGTTTTGTGATTTTTGAAAAGTTGCATGTTTTGCAGGGTTGTGTTCCACACTTGAAATAGCCTTTGTGGGTTAGCCATGTGGGTTTGGGGGAGTTTGTAGTTAAAAGTGAGGTAGCTAGCATGTTCCCTAAAGTGGGAGCCCTCCGTGACACAACTCTGCATCCATTTCCCAACACTTCTTCCAGCTTTGTATCCTCATATAACAAAGGAATATATTTAAGGACCATGTTCTTGATCTTGTTAAATTGGTTACTATACTGAAGTACCAACGTGGGTATATTAGGATCTATTTTATTGGACCTGGTGGTATCAACATTGTGTTCAATGGACAAGAGAGAATTTCTGTCTTTGGTGTTAACTATAGTTTTGGCTCTCTCAAGTGTCCAATTTCTGTACATCCGTGCCGTTAACCTACGACATATGTTGGCCTCTTCTCTGATATAACGTGTCTCCGTGCTGCAATTCCTCTTGGCCCTTGTCAATTCCCCCACTGGTATTGCCGAGATCGTATGTCTAGGATGGCAGCTAGTGGTGTGCAATAAAGTATTACCTGATATAGGTTTGTAATAGATTTCAGTACAGATCTTGGATCCAACCTCAGAGCTGAGCCTGATATCCAGAAAGTCGATGGTCGTGTCATTTAAATTATGAGTAAATCCAAGATTTAAGTCGTTGTCATTGATGTAAGCCAAAAAGCCTGGTATGGCAGAAACATCGCCCTCCCATATGAATAGGAGGTCGTCGATGTATCTGCCATACCAGTGGATGCAGCCCGCGTATGGGTTGGAGGTGGAAAACAGAACCACTTCCTCCCACCAGGCCATGACTAAGTTGGCCAAAGATGGGGAAAACTTGGCCCCCATTGACACCCCTCTTTGCTGGAGATAAAAAGTGCCAGAAAAATTGAAATAGTTGTGTGTCATAAGGAAATCTGTCACTTCAATCATGTAATTTTGTAATGTCAAATCATATCCACTGTATTTGTGAAGGTGGTGGGTAAGGGCTTTGATAGCTACCAGATGGGGAATACTAGTATATAGTGAGACCACATCGCAGCTTAGCCACGTGTGGTCCCAATTCCAAATTTTATTTTTAAAAAGAGATAACACGTCTTTCGTGTCCCTCAGATGACCAGGTACCCTGGAAACAAGTGGCTGTAAAAGGCTACCAAGCCACTCTGATATTCTCTCACTCAGAGACCCTATACCTGATACTATAGGCCGCATCGGGGGAGGGATGATGCCCTTGTGTGTTTTAGGCAAGGCATGCAATATAGGTACCACGGGATGTTCTACCACTAAATAATCATGCTGTTTCCTAGTGAGCGAACCCTGATTTAAACCTCGATCTAATAGATTCTTTAATACAGTGGAAAAATTACTAGTAGGATTGAAACATAATTTGACATAGGTATTGGTATCATCCAATAATTGCTGGATCTGGTCAATATACATATCTTTATCCATAATCGTGATGGAACCTCCCTTATCCGCCATACGAATCACTATGTCTTCATTATCCCGTAGGGATTTGATGGCTTGTTTTTCCTTGATGGTCAAGTTGTGGGTAGTTTTACTTAGTCCCGTTTGGTTTTTAATTTTATGTAATTCCCTTTCTACGACCATTTGGAAAAGCCCTGTGGTGGGGCAGGCCTCAGGCCTGCTTGTAGCAGACGGCAGTGGAGGTGTATTGGTGGAAGTAGAGGTAGCCAACACAGACAGCAAGGGTGGTAGTAGTAGTAGCAGCACATTAAAAGAGACTGGACAGTCACAGGACAAAGCCCTGTGGTGGGACAGGCTTCAGGCCTGCTTGTAGCAGACGGCAGTGGAGGTGTATTGGTGGTAGTAGAGGTAGCCAGCGGACAGCAAGGGTGGTAGTAGTAGTAGCAGCACATTAAAAGAGACTGGACAGTCACAGGACAAAGCCCTGTGGTGGGGCAGGCCTCAGGTCTGCTTGTAGCAGACGGCAGTGGAGGTCTATTGGTGGTAGTAGAGGTAGCCAACACAGACAGCAAGGGTGGTAGTAGTAGCACATTAAAAGAGACTGGACAGTCACAGGACAAAGCCCTGTGGTGGGGCAGGCCTCAGGCCTGCTTGTAGCAGACGGCAGTGGAGGTGTATTGGTGGTAGTAGAGGTAGCCAACACAGACAGCAAGGGTGGTAGTAGTAGTAGCAGCACATTAAAAGAGACTGGACAGTCACAGAACAAAGCCCTGTGGTGGGGCAGGCCTGCTTGTAGCAGACGGCACTGGGGTGGATTGGTGGTAGAAGTAGTAGCAGCACCAACAGCGGCACATTAAAAAAAGAGTGGACAGGACAGAATCCCGTAGTAGCAGGCGGCAGTAGCAGGCGGCAGTGGCAGGCGGCAGTAGCAGGCGGCAGTAGCAGGCGGCAGCAGCAGCAGCAATGTCAGATCTAATCAGTGGCATCAGGCACAGGGGTTTTAAAATCCTCACCGATCCACGCTTGATTCATTTTCAGAAACGGGGATGTTAACGGGGATGAGCCCCTTCTAAAAGCTTATTCACACACTGGCTTGGCAAATGGCAATGAATGAGAATTTCTATCAGCCACGCCGCGGTGCACTCAGGGAATGCTGGGCGTTGTAGTACTACAAAGGCTGCCTGTATTGCAAGTTGGATTGTTATATTAACGGGGATGAGCCCCTTCTAAAAGCTTATTCACACACTGGCTTGGCAAATGGAGAATTTGTATTGCAATTTGGATGTTGATTGTTGAGAGTAGAGTAGACTCCCGCTGTAGTGGATGAGCCCCTTCGATTTCTGGATTCCTGCCTTTTAGATTCCTAAAGCTTTCCCTTACTGCACAGAGATGCTATCCCTACAGCTCCTGTCTGTAAAATGGCCGCTGAGCTCCGTGCTTAGACTTTTATTGCAGGCTTGAGCCCGCCCCTATGCTGCCACCCGATTGGCTGGGAGAGTCGTTTGCAAGGTATTATGGGGTAGCCTGATGTCAGGTGATCTTGTGAAATCCTCCATTTTACATCTAACATGTGGCAGGCACCAAAATGTAACCGGGTTCGGTCAAAACGGGTTCGGCCGAACCCGGTGAAGTTCGGATTCGCTGCGAACCGAACTTTTCCCGATGTTCGGACCGAAACCGGGTTCGGTTGTCCCGGTTCGCTCATCTCTAGTCTGGGGTCTGTATTTATTTAGGGGTCTGGTCTGGGGTCTGTATTTTTTTAGGGGTCTAGTCTGGGGTCTGCATTTATTTACGGGTCTAGTCTGGGGTCTGCATTTATTTAGGGGTCTAGTCTGGGGTCTGTATTTATTTAGGGGTCTAGTCTGGGGTCTGTATTTATTTAGGGGTCTAGTCTGGGGTCTGTATTTATTTAGGGGGTCTGTATTCATTTTGGGGGTCGAGTCTGGGGTCTGTATTTATTTAGGGGTCCAGTCTGGGGTCTGTATTTATTTAGGGTTCCGGTTTGGGGTCTGTAATTATTTAGGGGTCTAGTCTGTAGTCTGCATTGATTTAGGGGTCTGGTCTGTGGTCTGCATTCATTTAGGGGTCCAGTCTGGGGTCTGTATTTATTTAGGGGTCTAGTCTTGGGTCTGTATTTATTTAGGGGTCTGGTCTGTGGTCTGTATTTATTTAGGGGTCCGGTCTGAAGTCTGCATTTATTTAGGGGTCTAGTCTGGGCTCTGTATTTATTTAGGGGTCTTGTCTAGGGACTGTATTTATTTAGGGGTCAAGTCTGGGGTCTGTATTTATTTAGGGGTCTTGTCTAGGGACTGTATTTATTTAGGGGTCAAGTCTGGGGTCTGTATTTATTTAGGGGTCTATTCTGGGTCTGTATTTATTTAGGGGTCTAGTCTGGGGTCTGTATTTATTTAGGGGTCTGGTCTAGGGACTGTATTTGTTTAGGGGTCCAGTCTGGGGTCTGCATTTATTTAGGGGTCCGGTCTGGGGTCTGTATCTAATTAGGGGTCTGGTCTGGGGTCTGTATTTATTTAGGGGTCTGAACTGGGGTCTGTTTTCATTTAGGGGTCTAGTCTTGTGTCTGCATTTATTTAGGGGTCTGGTCTGGGGTCTGTTTAATTATTTAGGGGTCTGGTCTGGGCACTGTATTCATTTAGTGGTCTAGTCTTGGGTCTGTATTTATTTAGGGGTCTGGTCTGGGGTCTGTATTTATTTAGGGGTCTGGTCTGGGTTCTGCATTAATTTAGGGGTCCGGTCCGGGGTCTGTAATTATTTAGGGGTCTGTATTTATTTAGGGGTCAGGTCTGGTGTCTGCATTTATTTAGGGGTCTGGTCTGGGGTCTGTATTTATGTAGGGGCCTGGGGTCTGCATTTATTTAGGGGTCTGGGGTCTGTATTTATTTAGGTTTCTGGTCTGGGGTCTGCATTTATTTTTGGGTCTGGTCTGAGGTCTGTATTTATTTCGGGGTCTGGTCTGGGTTTTGTATTTATTTAGGGGTCTGGTCTTTGGTCTGTATAAATTTAGGACTCTGGTCTGGGGTCTGTATTTATTTAGGGGTCCGGTCTATAGTCTGAATTCATTTAGGGGTCTGGTCTGGGGTCTGTAATTATTTAGTGGTCTGTATTTATTTAGGGGTCCGGTCTGGGGTCTGTATTTATTTAGGGGTCTGGTCTGAGGCTTGTATTTATTTAAGGGGCCGGTCTGGGGTCTGCATTTATTTAGGGGTCCGGTCTGGGTTCCACATTAATTTAGGGGTCCGGTCCGGGGTCTGAATTTATTTAGGGGTCTGGTTTGGGATCTGTAATTATTTAGGGGTCTGCATTTATTTAAGGGTCTGGTCTGGGGTCTGCATTATTTATGGGTCTGGTCTGGGGTCTGTATTTATTTAGTGGTCTGGTTTGGGGTCTGTATTTATTTAGGGGTCTGGTCTTTGGTCTGTATTAATTTAGGAGTCTGGTCTGGGGTCTGTATTTATTTAGGAGTCTGGTCTGGGGTCTGTATTTATTTAGGGGTCTGGTCTGGGGTCTGCATTATTTATGGGTCTGGTCTGGGGTCTGTATTTATTTAGTGGTCTGGTTTGGGGTCTGTATTTATTTAGGGGTCTGGTCTTTGGTCTGTATTAATTTAGGAGTCTGGTCTGGGGTCTGTATTTATTTAGGAGTCTGGTCTGGGTTCTGCATTTATTTAGGAGTCTGGTCTGGGGTCTGCATTGATTTAGGGGTCCGGTCTGTAGTTTGCATTTATTTAGGGGTCCGGTCTAAGGTCTGCATTTATTTAGGAGTCTGGTCTGGGGGTCTGTATTTATTTAGGGGTATGGTCTGTGGTCTGCTTTGATTTAGGGTTTTGCTCTGGTGTCTGTATTTATTTTGGGGTCTGGTTTGGGCTCTGTATTTATTTAGAGGTCCGGTCTGGGGTGTGCATTTATTTAGGAGTCTGGTCTGGGGTCTGTATTCATTTAGGGGTCTAGTCTAGCGTCTGTATTTATTTAGGGGTCTATTCTTGGGTCTGTATTTATTTAGGGGTCCAGTCTGGGCTCTGTATTTATTTAGGGGTCCAGTCTGGGGTCTGTATTTATTTAGGGGTCTAGTCTGGGGTCTGTATTTATTTAGGGGTCTAGTCTGGGGTCTGCATTGATTTAGGGGTCTGGTCTGGGGTCTGTATTTATTTAGGGGTCTGGTCTGGGGTCTGTATTTATTTAGGGGTCTGGTCTGGGGTCTGAATTCATTTACGGGTATGGTCTGGTGTCTATAATTATTTAGGGGTCCGGTCTGTGGTCTGCATTGATTTAGGGGTCTGGTCTGCGGTCTGTATTTATTTAGGGGTCTAGTCTGGGGTCTGAATTTATTTAGGGGTCTGGTCTGGGGTCTGTATTTATTTAGGGGTCTGGTCTGGAGTCTGAATTTATTTAGGGGTCCAGTCTGGGGTCTGTATTTATTTAGGGGTCTGGTCTGGGGTCTTTATTTATTTAGGGGTCTGGTCTGGGGTCTGTATTCATTTAGGGGTCTAGTCTTGGGTCTGTATTTATTTAGGGGTCTCGTCTGGGGACTGTATTTTTTAGGGGTACGGTCAGGGGTCTGCATTTATTCAGGGGTCTGGTCTAGGGTCTGTATGTATTTAGGGGTCTGGTCTGGGGTCTAAATTTATTTACGAGTCTGGTCTGGGGTCTATAATTATTTAGGGGTCTGGTCTGTGGTCTGCATTGATTTAGGGGTCTGGTCTGGGGTCTGTATTCATTTAGTGGTCTAGTCTGGGGTCTGTATTTATTTAGGGGTCCGGTCTGGGGTTCTGTGTTTTTTTAGGGGTCTGGTCTGTGGTCTGTATTTATTTAGGGAACTGGTCTGGGGTCTATATTTATTTAGGGGTCTGGTCTGGGGTCTATAATTATTTAGGGGTCTGGTCTGGGGTCTGTATTTAGTTAGTGGTCTTGTCTGTGGTCTGTGTTTATTAAGGGGTCTGGTCTAGGGTCTGTATTTATTTAGGGGTCTGGTCTGGCGTCTGTATTTATTTAGGGGTCTAGTCTTGGGTATGTATTTATTTAGGGGTCTGGTCTAAGGTCTGCATTTATTTAGGGGTCTGGTCTGGGGTCTGTATTTATTTAGGGGTCTAGTCTGTTGTCTGCATTTATTTAGGGGTCTAGTCTGGGGTCTTTATTTATTTAGGGGTCCGGTCTGGGGTCTGTATTTATTCAGGGGTCTGGTCTGGGGTCTGTATTGATTTAGAGGTCCGGTCTGGGGTCTGCATTTATTTAGGGGTCTAGTCTGGGGTCTGTATTTATTAAGGGGTCTGGTCTGGGGTCTGTATTGATTTAGAGGTCCGGTCTGGGGTCTGCATTTATTTAGGGGTCTAGTCTTGGGTCTGTATTTATTTAGGAGTCCAGTCTGGGGTCTGTATTTATTTCGGGGTGCCTTCTGGGGTCTGAATTTATTTGGGGGTCTGGTCTGGTGTCTGTAAATATTTTGGGGTATGGTCTGTGGTCTGCATTGATTTAGGGGTCTGGTCTGGGGTCTGTATTTATTTAGGGGTCTAGTCTGGCGTCTGCATTTATTTAGTGCTCTTGTCTTGGGTCTATATTTATTTAGGCGTCCGGTCCGGTGTTTGCATTAATTTGGGGGTCTGGTCTGGGGTCTGTATTTATTAAGGGGTCTTGTCTGGGGACTGTATATTTTAGGGGTCCGGTCAGGGGTCTGCATTTATTTAGGGTTCTTGTCTAGGGTCTGTATGTATTTGGGGTCTGGTCTGGGATCTGAATTTATTTATGAGTTTGGTCTGGGGTCTATAATTATTTTGGTGTCTGGTCTGTGCTCTGCATTGATTTAGGGGTCTGGTCTGGGGTCTGTATTCAATTAGTGGTCTAGTCTTGGGTCTGTATTTATTTAGGGGTCTGGTCTGTGGTCTGTATTTAGGGGTCTGGTCTGGGGTCTGCATTTATTTAGGGGTCTGGTCTGGAGTCTGTATTTATTTTGGAGTCTTGTTGAGGGTCTGCATTTATTTAGGGGTCTAGTCTTGGGTCTGTATTTATTTAGGGGTCTTGTCTGGGGTCTGCATTTATTTAGGGGTCTGGTCTGGGGTCTGCATTTATTTAGGGGTCTGGTCTGGGGTCTGTATTTATTTAGGGGTCTGGTCTGGGGTCTGTATTTATTTAGGGGTCCTGTCTGGGTTCTGCATTTATTTAGGGGTCTGGTTTGGGGTCTGTATTTATTTAGGGGTCCGGTCTGGGGTCTGTATTTATTTAGTGGTCTGGTGTGCGGTCTGTATTTATTTAGGGGACTGGTTTGTGGTCTCCATTGATTTAGGGGACTGGTCTGGGGTCTGCATTTATTTAGGTGTCTGGTCTGGGGTCTGTATTTATTTAGGGGTCTGGTCTGTGGTCTGTATTTATTTAGGGGTTTGGTCTGGGGTCTGCATTTATTTAGGGGTCAGAATCTGGGGTCTGTATTCATTTAGGGGTCTTATCTTGGGTCTGTATTTATTTAGGGGACTGGTCTGGGGTCTGTATTTATTTAGGGGACTGGTCTGTGGTCTCCATTGATTTCGGGGTCTGGTCTGGGTTCTGCTATTGTTTAGGGTCTGGTCTGGGGTCTGCATTTATTTAGGGGTCTGTATTTATTTAGGGGTTTGGTATGGGGTCTGAGTTTATTCAGGGGTCTGGTCTGGGGTCTGTAATTATTTAGGGGTCTGGTTTGTAGTCTGCATTGATTTAGGGGTCTGGTCTGGGGTTTGTATTTATTAAGGGGTCTAGTTTGGGGGTCTGTATTTATTTAGAGGTCTGGGTCTGTATTTATTTAGGGGACTGGTCTGTGGTCTCCATTGAATTAGGGGTTTAGTCTGGGGTCTGTATTTATTTA
This sequence comes from Rhinoderma darwinii, assembly GCF_050947455.1. Taxonomy (NCBI): domain Eukaryota; kingdom Metazoa; phylum Chordata; class Amphibia; order Anura; family Rhinodermatidae; genus Rhinoderma; species Rhinoderma darwinii. The sequence continues at coordinate 43,830 of NW_027464043.1, read as the reverse complement.
AGGGTCTGGTCTGGGGTCTGCATTTATTTAGGGGTCTAGTCTGGGGTCTGTATTTATTTAGGGGTCTAGTCTGAGGTCTGTATTTATTTTAGGGGTCCGGTCTGGGGTCTGCATTTTTTTAGCCGTCTGGTCGGGGTCTGTAATTATTTTGGGGTCTGGTCTGTGGTCTGCTTTGATTTAGGGGTCTGATCTGGGGTCTCCATTGATTTAGGGGTCTAGTCTGGGGTCTGTATTTATTTAGGGGTCCAGTCTGGGGTCTGTATTTATTTAGGGGTCCAGTCTGTAGTCTGCATTCATTTCGGTGTCTGGTCTAGGGTCTGTATTTATTTAGTAGTCCGGTCTGGAGTCTGCATTTATTTAGGGTTCTAGTCTAGGGACTGTATTTATTTAGGGGTCCGGTCTGGGGTCTGAATTTATTTAGGCGTCTTGTCTGTGGTCTGTAATTATTTTGGGGTCTGGTCTGTGGTCTGCATTGATTTAGGGGTCCGGCCTGGGGTCTGTATTTATTAAGGGGTCTGAATCTGGGGTCTGTATTTATTTAGGGGTCTGGTCTGGGGTCTGTATTTATTTAGGGGTCTAGTCTTGGGTTTGTATTTATTTAGGGGTCCGGTCTTGGTCTGTATTTACTTAGGGGTCCGGTCTGGGGTCTGCATTAATTTAGGGGTCTGGTCTGGGGTTGGTATTTATTTAGGGGTCTAGACTTGGGTCTGTATTTATTTAGGGGTACGGTCTGGGGTCTGTATTTAGGGGTCCGGTCTTGGTCTGTATTTACTTAGGGGTCCGGTCTGGGGTCTGCATTAATTAAGGAGTCTAGTCTGGGGTCCGTATTTATTAAGGGTTCTGGTCTGGGGACTGTATTTATTTAGGTGTCTGGTCTGTGGTCTGTATTTATTTAGGGGTCTGGTCTGGGGTCTGCATTGATTTAGGGGTCTGGTCTGGGGTCTGTATTTAGTTAGGGGTCCGGTCTGGGGTCTGAATTTATTTAGGGGTCTAGTCTGGGGTCTGTATTTATTTAGGGGTCTGGTCTGGTGTCTCTAATCATTTAGGGGTCTAGTCTGGGGTCTGTATTTTTTTAGGGGTCCGGTCAGGGGTCTGCATTTATTTAGGGGTCTAGTCTGGGGTCTGTATTCATTTAGTGCTCTAGTCTTGGGTCTGTATTTAGGGGTCTGGTCTAGGGTCTGCATTTATTTAGGGGTCTGGTCTGGGGTCTGTATTTATTTAGGGGTCTAGTCTGGGGTCTGCATTCATTAAGGGGTCTAGTCTGGGGTCTGTATTTATTTAGGGGTCCTATCTGGGGTCTGAATATATTTAGGGGTCTGGTCTGGGGTCTGTAATTATTTTGGGGGTCTGGTCTGTGGTCTGCATTGATTTATGGGTCTTGTCTGGGGTCTGTATTTATTTAGGGGTCTGGTCTGGGGTCTGTATTCATTTAGGGGTCTAGTCTTGGGTCTGTATTTATTTAGGGGTCTGGTCTGGGGTCTGTATTTATTTAGGGGTCTGGTGTCTGTATTTATTTAGGGGTCTGGTCTGGGGTCTGTATTTATTTAGGGGTCTGGTCTGTGGTCTGCATTGATTTAGGGGTCTGGTCTGGGGTCTGTATTTATTTAGGGGTCCGGTCTGGGGTCTGCATTTATTTAGGGGTCTAGTCTGGGGTCTATATTTTTGGGGATCCAGTCTGGGGTCTGTATCTATTTGGGGGTCTGGTCTGGGGTCTGTTTTCATTTAGGGGTCTGGTCTGGGGTCTGTATTTATTTAGGGGTCTGGTCTGGGGTCTGTAATTATTTAGGGGTCTGGTCTGTGGTCTGCTTTGATTTAGGTGTCTGGTCTGGGGTCTATTTATTTAGGGGTCTGGTCTGGGGTCTGTATTTATTTAGGGGTCTGGTCTGTGGTCTGCATTGATTTAGGGGTCTGGTCTGGGGTCTATTTATTTAGGGGTCTGGTCTGGGGTCTGTATTTATTTAGGGGTCTGGTCTGGGGTCTGTGTTTATTTAGGGGTCTAGTCTTGGGCTATACTGACTGTAAAGTGCAGCGTGCGTTACTATACTGACTGTAAAGTGCAGCGTGCGTTACTATACTGACTGTAAAGTGCAGCATGTGTTACTATACTGACTGTAAAGTGCAGCATGTATTACTATACTGACTGTAAAGTGCAGCGTGCGTTACTATACTGACTGTAAAGTGCAGCGTGTGTTACTATACTGACTGTAAAGAGCAGCGTGTGTTGCTATACTGACTGTAAAGTGCAGCGTGCGTTACTATACTGACTGTAAAGTGCAGCATGTGTTACTATACTGACTGTAAAGAGCAGCGTGTGTTACTATACTGACTGTAAAGAGCAGCATGTGTTACTATACTGAATGTAAAGTGCAGCGTGCGTTACTATACTGACTGTAAAGTGCAGCATGTGTTACTATACTGACTGTAAAGAGCAGCGTGTGTTACTATACTGACTGTAAAGTGCAGCGTGTGTTACTATACTGACTGTAAAGAGCAGCGTGTGTTACTATACTGACTGTAAAGTGCAGCGTGCGTTACTATACTGACTGTAAAGTGCAGCATGTGTTACTATACTGACTGTAAAGAGCAGCGTGTGTTACTATACTGACTGTAAAGAGCAGCGTGTGTTACTATACTGACTGTAAAGTGCAGCGTGTGTTACTATACTGACTGTAAAGTGCAGCGTGCGTTACTATACTGACTGTAAAGTGCCGCGTGTGTTCCTATACTGACTGTAAAGTGCAGCGTGTGTTACTATACTGACTGTAAAGTGCAGCATGTGTTACTATACTTACTGTAAAGTGCAGCATGTGTTACTATACTGACTGTAAAGTGCAGCATGTGTTACTATACTGACTGTAAAGTGCAGCATGCGTTACTATACTGACTGTAAAGTGCAGCGTGCGTTACTATACTGACTGTAAAGTGCAGCGTGTGTTACTATACTGACTGTAAAGTGCAGCGTGCGTTACTATACTGACTGTAAAGTGCAGCGTGCGTTACTATACTGATTGTAAAGTGCCGCGTGTGTTACTATACTGACTGTAAAGTGCAGCGTGTGTTACTATACTGACTGTAAAGTGCAGCGTGCGTTACTATACTGACTGTAAAGTGCCGCATGCGTTACTATACTGACTGTAAAGTGCGGCGTGCGTTACTATACTGACTGTAAAGTGCAGCGTACGTTACTATACTGACTGTAAAGAGCAGCGTGAGTTACTATACTGACTGTAAAGTGCAGCGTGCGTTACTATACTGACTGTAAAGTGCAGCATGCGTTACTATACTGACTGTAAAGTGCAGCGTGCGTTACTATACTGACTGTAAAGAGCAGAGTGCGTTACTATACTGACTGTAAAGTGCAGTGTGCGTTACTATACTGACTGTAAAGTGCCGCATGTGTTCCTATACTGACTGTAAAGTGCAGCGTGTGTTACTATACTGACTGTAAAGTGCAGCATGTGTTACTATACTGACTGTAAAGTGCAGCATGTGTTACTATACTGACTGTAAAGTGCCGCATGTGTTACTATACTGACTGTAAAGAGCCGCATGTGTTACTATACTGACTGTAAAGTGCCGCATGTGTTCCTATACTGACTGTAAAGTGCAGCGTGTTACTATACTGACTGTAAAGTGCCGCATGTGTTACTATACTGACTGTAAAGTGCAGCATGTGTTACTATACTGACTGTAAAGTGCAGCATGTGTTACTATACTGACTGTAAAGTGCAGCATGTGTTACTATACTGACTGTAAAGTGCAGCGTGCGTTACTATACTGACTGTAAAGTGCTGCATGTGTTACTATACTGACTGTAAAGTGCAGCGTGTGTTACTATACTGACTGTAAAGTGCAGCGTGCGTTACTATACTGACTGTAAAGTGCCGCATGTGTTACTATACTGACTGTAAAGTGCAGCGTGCGTTACTATACTGACTGTAAAGTGCAGCGTGCGTTACTATACTGACTGTAAAGTGCAGCGTGCGTTACTATACTGACTGTAAAGTGCAGCATGTATTACTATACTGACTGTAAAGTGCAGCGTGCGTTACTATACTGACTGTAAAGTGCAGCGTGTGTTACTATACTGACTGTAAAGAGCAGCGTGTGTTACTATACTGACTGTAAAGTGCAGCGTGCGTTACTATACTGACTGTAAAGTGCAGCATGTGTTACTATACTGACTGTAAAGAGCAGCGTGTGTTACTATACTGACTGTAAAGTGCAGCATGTGTTACTATACTGACTGTAAAGTGCAGCATGTGTTACTATACTGACTGTAAAGAGCAGCGTGTGTTACTATACTGACTGTAAAGTGCAGCGTGTGTTACTATACTGACTGTAAAGAGCAGCATGTGTTACTATACTGACTGTAAAGAGCAGCGTGTGTTACTATACTGACTGTAAAGAGCAGCATGTGTTACTATACTGACTGTAAAGAGCAGCGTGTGTTACTATACTGACTGTAAAGTGCAGCATGTGTTACTATACTGACTGTAAAGTGCAGCATGTGTTACTATACTGACTGTAAAGTGCAGCATGTGTTACTATACTGACTGTAAAGTGCAGCATGCGTTACTATACTGACTGTAAAGTGCAGCGTGCGTTACTATACTGACTGTAAAGTGCAGCGTGTGTTACTATACTGACTGTAAAGTGCAGCGTGCGTTACTATACTGACTGTAAAGTGCAGCGTGCGTTACTATACTGATTGTAAAGTGCCGCGTGTGTTACTATACTGACTGTAAAGTGCAGCGTGTGTTACTATACTGACTGTAAAGTGCAGCGTGCGTTACTATACTGACTGTAAAGTGCCGCATGCGTTACTATACTGACTGTAAAGTGCGGCGTGCGTTACTATACTGACTGTAAAGTGCAGCGTACGTTACTATACTGACTGTAAAGAGCAGCGTGAGTTACTATACTGACTGTAAAGTGCAGCGTGCGTTACTATACTGACTGTAAAGTGCAGCATGCGTTACTATACTGACTGTAAAGTGCAGCGTGCGTTACTATACTGACTGTAAAGAGCAGCGTGCGTTACTATACTGACTGTAAAGTGCAGTGTGCGTTACTATACTGACTGTAAAGTGCCGCATGTGTTCCTATACTGACTGTAAAGTGCAGCGTGTGTTACTATACTGACTGTAAAGTGCAGCATGTGTTACTATACTGACTGTAAAGTGCAGCATGTGTTACTATACTGACTGTAAAGTGCAGCATGTGTTACTATACTGACTGTAAAGTGCAGCATGTGTTACTATACTGACTGTAAAGTGCAGCGTGCGTTACTATACTGACTGTAAAGTGCAGCGTGCGTTACTATACTGACTGTAAAGTGCAGCATGTGTTACTATACTGACTGTAAAGTGCAGCATGTGTTACTATACTGACTGTAAAGTGCAGCATGTGTTACTATACTGACTGTAAAGTGCAGCGTGTGTTACTATACTGACTGTAAAGTGCAGCGTGCGTTACTATACTGACTGTAAAGTGCAGCATGTGTTACTATACTGACTGTAAAGTGCCGCATGCGTTACTATACTGACTGTAAAGTGCGGCGTGCGTTACTATACTGACTGTAAAGTGCAGCGTGCGTTACTATACTGACTGTAAAGTGCAGCGTGTGTTACTATACTGACTGTAAAGTGCCGCATGTGTTACTATACTGACTGTAAAGTGCAGCGTGCGTTACTATACTGACTGTAAAGTGCAGCATGTGTTACTATACTGACTGTAAAGTGCAGCATGTGTTACTATACTGACTGTAAAGTGCAGCGTGTGTTACTATACTGACTGTAAAGAGCAGCATGTGTTACTATACTGACTGTAAAGAGCAGTGTGCGTTACTATACTGACTGTAAAGTGCCGCATGTGTTCCTATACTGACTGTAAAGAGCAGCGTGTGTTACTATACTGACTGTAAAGTGCAGCATGTGTTACTATACTGACTGTAAAGTGCAGCATGTGTTACTATACTGACTGTAAAGTGCAGCATGTGTTACTATACTGACTGTAAAGTGCAGCATGTGTTACTATACTGACTGTAAAGTGCAGCATGTGTTACTATACTGACTGTAAAGTGCAGCGTGCGTTACTATACTGACTGTAAAGTGCAGCGTGCGTTACTATACTGACTGTAAAGTGCAGCATGTGTTACTATACTGACTGTAAAGTGCCACGTGTGTTACTATACTGACTGTAAAGTGCAGCGTGCGTTACTATACTGACTGTAAAGTGCCGCATGCGTTACTATACTGACTGTAAAGTGCGGCGTGCGTTACTATACTGACTGTAAAGTGCAGCGTGCGTTACTATACTGACTGTAAAGAGCAGCGTGAGTTACTATACTGACTGTAAAGTGCAGCGTGCGTTACTATACTGACTGTAAAGTGCCGCATGTGTTACTATACTGACTGTAAAGTGCCGCATGTGTTACTATACTGACTGTAAAGTGCAGCATGCGTTACTATACTGACTGTAAAGTGCAGCGTGCGTTACTATACTGACTGTAAAGAGCAGCGTGCGTTACTATACTGACTGTAAAGTGCAGCATGTGTTACTATACTGACTGTAAAGTGCAGCATGCGTTACTATACTGACTGTAAAGTGCAGCGTGCGTTACTATACTGACTGTAAAGTGCAGCGTGCGTTACTATACTGACTGTAAAGTGCAGCATGTGTTACTATACTGACTGTAAAGTGCCGCGTGTGCTACTATACTGACTGTAAAGTGCAGCGTGTGTTACTATACTGACTGTAAAGAGCAGCATGTGTTACTATACTGACTGTAAAGTGCCGCATGTGTTACTATACTGACTGTAAAGAGCCGCATGTGTTACTATACTGACTGTAAAGTGCCGCATGTGTTCCTATACTGACTGTAAAGTGCAGCGTGTGTTACTATACTGACTGTAAAGTGCCGCATGTGTTACTATACTGACTGTAAAGTGCAGCGTGCGTTACTATACTGACTGTAAAGTGCCGCATGCGTTACTATACTGACTGTAAAGTGCGGCGTGCGTTACTATACTGACTGTAAAGTGCAGCGTGCGTTACTATACTGACTGTAAAGAGCAGCGTGAGTTACTATACTGACTGTAAAGTGCAGCGTGCGTTACTATACTGACTGTAAAGTGCAGCGTGCGTTACTATACTGACTGTAAAGAGCAGCGTGAGTTACTATACTGACTGTAAAGTGCAGCATGTGTTACTATACTGACTGTAAAGTGCAGCATGTGTTACTATACTGACTGTAAAGTGCAGCGTGCGTTACTATACTGACTGTAAAGTGCCGCGTGTTACTATGCTGACTGTAAAGTGCAGCGTGTGTTACTATACTGACTGTAAAGTGCAGCGTGCGTTACTATACTGACTGTAAAGTGCCGCATGCGTTACTATACTGACTGTAAAGTGCGGCGTGCGTTACTATACTGACTGTAAAGTGCAGCGTGCGTTACTATACTGACTGTAAAGAGCAGCGTGAGTTACTATACTGACTGTAAAGTGCAGCGTGCGTTACTATACTGACTGTAAAGTGCCGCATGTGTTACTATACTGACTGTAAAGTGCCGCATGTGTTACTATACTGACTGTAAAGTGCAGCATGCGTTACTATACTGACTGTAAAGTGCAGCGTGCGTTACTATACTGACTGTAAAGAGCAGCGTGCGTTACTATACTGACTGTAAAGTGCTGCGTGTGTTACTATACTGACTGTAAAGTGCAGCGTGTGTTACTATACTGACTGTAAAGAGCAGCGTGCGTTACTATACTGACTGTAAAGTGCTGCATGTGTTACTATACTGACTGTAAAGTGCAGCATGTGTTACTATACTGACTGTAAAGTGCAGCGTGCGTTACTATACTGACTGTAAAGTGCAGCATGTGTTACTATACTGACTGTAAAGTGCAGCATGTGTTACTATACTGACTGTAAAGTGCAGCGTGTGTTACTATGCTGACTGTAAAGTGCAGCGTGTGTTACTATACTGACTGTAAAGTGCAGCGTGCGTTACTATACTGACTGTAAAGTGCCGCATGCGTTACTATACTGACTGTAAAGTGCGGCGTGCGTTACTATACTGACTGTAAAGTGCAGCGTGCGTTACTATACTGACTGTAAAGAGCAGCGTGAGTTACTATACTGACTGTAAAGTGCAGCGTGCGTTACTATACTGACTGTAAAGTGCCGCATGTGTTACTATACTGACTGTAAAGTGCCGCATGTGTTACTATACTGACTGTAAAGTGCAGCATGCGTTACTATACTGACTGTAAAGTGCAGCGTGCGTTACTATACTGACTGTAAAGAGCAGCGTGCGTTACTATACTGACTGTAAAGTGCTGCGTGTGTTACTATACTGACTGTAAAGTGCAGCGTGTGTTACTATACTGACTGTAAAGAGCAGCGTGCGTTACTATACTGACTGTAAAGTGCTGCATGTGTTACTATACTGACTGTAAAGTGCTGCATGTGTTACTATACTGACTGTAAAGTGCAGCATGTGTTACTATACTGACTGTAAAGTGCAGCATGTGTTACTATACTGACTGTAAAGTGCAGCGTGCGTTACTATACTGACTGTAAAGTGCAGCATGTGTTACTATACTGACTGTAAAGTGCAGCATGTGTTACTATACTGACTGTAAAGTGCAGCGTGCGTTACTATACTGACTGTAAAGTGCAGCGTGCGTTACTATACTGACTGTAAAGTGCAGCATGTGTTACTATACTGACTGTAAAGTGCAGCGTGCGTTACTATACTGACTGTAAAGTGCAGCGTGCGTTACTATACTGACTGTAAAGTGCAGCGTGCGTTACTATACTGACTGTAAAGTGCCGCATGTGTTCCTATACTGACTGTAAAGTGCAGCGTGCGTTACTATACTGACTGTAAAGTGCAGCATGTGTTACTATACTGACTGTAAAGTGCAGCATGCGTTACTATACTGACTGTAAAGTGCAGCGTGTGTTACTATACTGACTGTAAAGTGCAGCATGTGTTACTATACTGACTGTAAAGTGCAGCGTGTGTTACTATACTGACTGTAAAGTGCAGCGTGCGTTACTATACTGACTGTAAAGTGCAGCGTGTGTTACTATACTGACTGTAAAGTGCAGCATGCGTTACTATACTGACTGTAAAGTGCAGCATGTGTTACTATACTGACTGTAAAGTGCAGCATGTGTTACTATACTGACTGTAAAGTGCAGCATGTGTTACTATACTGACTGTAAAGTGCAGCATGTGTTACTATACTGACTGTAAAGTGCAGCATGCGTTACTATACTGACTGTAAAGTGCAGCGTGTGTTACTATACTGACTGTAAAGTGCAGCATGTGTTACTATACTGACTGTAAAGTGCAGCGTGTGTTACTATACTGACTGTAAAGTGCAGCGTGCGTTACTATACTGACTGTAAAGTGCAGCGTGTGTTACTATACTGACTGTAAAGTGCAGCGTGTGTTACTATACTGACTGTAAAGTGCAGCATGTGTTACTATACTGACTGTAAAGTGCAGCGTGTGTTACTATACTGACTGTAAAGTGCAGCGTGTGTTACTATACTGACTGGAAAGAGCAGCGTGTGTTACTATACTGACTGTAAAGTGCAGCGTGCGTTACTATACTGACTGTAAAGTGCAGCGTGTGTTACTATACTGACTGTAAAGTGCAGCGTGTGTTACTATACTGACTGTAAAGTGCAGCGTGTGTTACTATACTGACTGTAAAGTGCAGCGTGCGTTACTATACTGACTGTAAAGTGCAGCGTGTGTTACTATACTGACTGTAAAGTGCAGCATGTGTTACTATACTGACTGTAAAGTGCAGCATGTGTTACTATACTGACTGTAAAGTGCAGCGTGCGTTACTATACTGACTGTAAAGAGCAGCGTGAGTTACTATACTGACTGTAAAGTGCAGCGTGCGTTACTATACTGACTGTAAAGTGCCGCATGTGTTACTATACTGACTGTAAAGTGCCGCATGTGTTACTATACTGACTGTAAAGTGCAGCGTGCGTTACTATACTGACTGTAAAGAGCAGCGTGCGTTACTATACTGACTGTAAAGTGCAGCATGTGTTACTATACTGACTGTAAAGTGCAGCGTGCGTTACTATACTGACTGTAAAGAGCAGCGTGCGTTACTATACTGACTGTAAAGTGCAGCATGTGTTACTATACTGACTGTAAAGTGCAGCATGCGTTACTATACTGACTGTAAAGTGCCGCATGTGTTACTATACTGACTGTAAAGTGCAGCGTGCGTTACTATACTGACTGTAAAGTGCAGCGTGCGTTACTATACTGACTGTAAAGTGCAGCATGTGTTACTATACTGACTGTAAAGTGCAGCATGTATTACTATACTGACTGTAAAGTGCAGCGTGCGTTACTATACTGACTGTAAAGTGCAGCGTGTGTTACTATACTGACTGTAAAGAGCAGCGTGTGTTACTATACTGACTGTAAAGTGCAGCGTGCGTTACTATACTGACTGTAAAGTGCAGCATGTGTTACTATACTGACTGTAAAGAGCAGCGTGTGTTACTATACTGACTGTAAAGAGCAGCATGTGTTACTATACTGACTGTAAAGTGCAGCGTGCGTTACTATACTGACTGTAAAGTGCAGCATGTGTTACTATACTGACTGTAAAGAGCAGCGTGTGTTACTATACTGACTGTAAAGTGCAGCGTGTGTTACTATACTGACTGTAAAGAGCAGCGTGTGTTACTATACTGACTGTAAAGTGCAGCGTGCGTTACTATACTGACTGTAAAGTGCCGCATGTGTTACTATACTGACTGTAAAGTGCCGCGTGTGCTACTATACTGACTGTAAAGTGCAGCGTGCGTTACTATACTGACTGTAAAGTGCAGCATGTGTTACTATACTGACTGTAAAGTGCCGCGTGTGCTACTATACTGACTGTAAAGTGCAGCGTGTGTTACTATACTGACTGTAAAGAGCAGCATGTGTTACTATACTGACTGTAAAGTGCCGCATGTGTTACTATACTGACTGTAAAGTGCAGCATGTGTTACTATACTGACTGTAAAGTGCCGCATGTGTTCCTATACTGACTGTAAAGTGCAGCGTGTGTTACTATACTGACTGTAAAGTGCAGCATGTGTTACTATACTGACTGTAAAGTGCAGCATGTGTTACTATACTGACTGTAAAGTGCAGTGTGCGTTACTATACTGACTGTAAAGTGCAGCGTGCGTTACTATACTGACTGTAAAGTGCCGCGTGTGTTACTATACTGACTGTAAAGAGCAGCATGTGTTACTATACTGACTGTAAAGAGCCGCATGTGTTACTATACTGACTGTAAAGTGCCGCATGTGTTCCTATACTGACTGTAAAGTGCAGCGTGTGTTACTATACTGACTGTAAAGTGCAGCATGTGTTACTATACTGACTGTAAAGTGCAGCATGTGTTACTATACTGACTGTAAAGTGCAGTGTGCGTTACTATACTGACTGTAAAGTGCAGCGTGCGTTACTATACTGACTGTAAAGTGCAGCGTGTGTTACTATACTGACTGTAAAGTGCAGTGTGCGTTACTATACTGACTGTAAAGTGCAGCGTGCGTTACTATACTGACTGTAAAGTGCCGCATGTGTTACTATACTGACTGTAAAGTGCAGCATGTGTTACTATACTGACTGTAAAGTGCAGCATGTGTTACTATACTGACTGTAAAGTGCAGCATGTGTTACTATACTGACTGTAAAGTGCAGTGTGCGTTACTATACTGACTGTAAAGTGCAGCGTGCGTTACTATACTGACTGTAAAGTGCCGCGTGTGTTACTATGCTGACTGTAAAGTGCAGCGTGTGTTACTATACTGACTGTAAAGTGCAGCGTGCGTTACTATACTGACTGTAAAGAGCAGCGTGAGTTACTATACTGACTGTAAAGTGCCGCGTGCGTTACTATACTGACTGTAAAGTGCGGCGTGCGTTACTATACTGACTGTAAAGTGCAGCATGTGTTACTATACTGACTGTAAAGAGCAGCGTGAGTTACTATACTGACTGTAAAGTGCAGCGTGCGTTACTATACTGACTGTAAAGTGCCGCATGTGTTACTATACTGACTGTAAAGTGCAGCATGCGTTACTATACTGACTGTAAAGTGCAGCGTGCGTTACTATACTGACTGTAAAGAGCAGCGTGCGTTACTATACTGACTGTAAAGTGCAGCGTGCGTTACTATACTGACTGTAAAGTGCCGCGTGTGTTACTATACTGACTGTAAAGTGCAGCGTGTGTTACTATACTGACTGTAAAGTGCCGCATGTGTTACTATACTGACTGTAAAGAGCAGCGTGCGTTACTATACTGACTGTAAAGTGCAGCATGTGTTACTATACTGACTGTAAAGTGCTGCATGTGTTACTATACTGACTGTAAAGTGCAGCATGTGTTACTATACTGACTGTAAAGTGCAGCGTGCGTTACTATACTGACTGTAAAGAGCAGCGTGTGTTACTATACTGACTGTAAAGAGTAGCATGTGTTACTATACTGACTGTAAAGTGCAGCGTGCGTTACTATACTGACTGTAAAGTGCAGCGTGCGTTACTATACTGACTGTAAAGTGCAGCATGTGTTACTATACTGACTGTAAAGTGCAGCATGTATTACTATACTGACTGTAAAGTGCAGCGTGTGTTACTATACTGACTGTAAAGTGCCGCATGTGTTACTATACTGACTGTAAAGTGCAGCGTGCGTTACTATACTGACTGTAAAGTGCAGCATGTGTTACTATACTGACTGTAAAGTGCAGCATGTGTTACTATACTGACTGTAAAGTGCAGCGTGCGTTACTATACTGACTGTAAAGTGCAGTGTGCGTTACTATACTGACTGTAAAGTGCCGCATGTGTTCCTATACTGACTGTAAAGTGCAGCATGTTACTATACTGACTGTAAAGTGCAGCATGTGTTACTATACTGACTGTAAAGTGCAGCATGTGTTACTATACTGACTGTAAAGTGCAGCATGTGTTACTATACTGACTGTAAAGTGCAGCATGTGTTACTATACTGACTGTAAAGTGCAGCGTGCATTACTATACTGACTGTAAAGTGCAGCGTGCGTTACTATACTGACTGTAAAGTGCAGCGTGCGTTACTATACTGACTGTAAAGTGCCGCGTGTGTTACTATGCTGACTGTAAAGTGTAGCGTGTGTTACTATACTGACTGTAAAGTGCAGCGTGCGTTACTATACTGACTGTAAAGTGCAGCATGTGTTACTATACTGACTGTAAAGAGCAGCATGTGTTACTATACTGACTGTAAAGTGCAGCGTGCGTTACTATACTGACTGTAAAGTGCCGCATGCGTTACTATACTGACTGTAAAGTGCGGCGTGCGTTACTATACTGACTGTAAAGTGCAGCGTGCGTTACTATACTGACTGTAAAGTGCAGCGTGTGTTACTATACTGACTGTAAAGTGCCGCATGTGTTACTATACTGACTGTAAAGTGCAGCGTGCATTACTATACTGACTGTAAAGTGCAGCATGTGTTACTATACTGACTGTAAAGTGCAGCATGTGTTACTATACTGACTGTAAAGTGCAGCGTGCGTTACTATACTTACTGTAAAGTGCAGTGTGCGTTACTATACTGACTGTAAAGTGCAGCATGCATTACTATACTGACTGTAAAGTGCCACGTGTGTTACTATACTGACTGTAAAGTGCCGCATGTGTTCCTATACTGACTGTAAAGTGCAGCGTGTGTTACTATACTGACTGTAAAGTGCAGCATGTGTTACTATACTGACTGTAAAGTGCAGCATGTGTTACTATACTGACTGTAAAGTGCAGCATGTGTTACTATACTGACTGTAAAGTGCAGCATGTGTTACTATACTGACTGTAAAGTGCAGCGTGCGTTACTATACTGACTGTAAAGTTCAGCGTGCGTTACTATACTGACTGTAAAGTGCAGCATGTGTTACTATACTGACTGTAAAGTGCCGCGTGCGTTACTATACTGACTGTAAAGTGCCGCATGCGTTACTATACTGACTGTAAAGTGCGGCGTGCGTTACTATACTGACTGTAAAGTGCAGCATGCGTTACTATACTGACTGTAAAGAGCAGCGTGAGTTACTATACTGACTGTAAAGTGCAGCGTGCGTTACTATACTGACTGTAAAGTGCCGCATGTGTTACTATACTGACTGTAAAGTGCAGCATGCGTTACTATACTGACTGTAAAGTGCAGCGTGCGTTACTATACTGACTGTAAAGAGCAGCGTGCGTTACTATACTGACTGTGAAGTGCAGCATGTGTTACTATACTGACTGTAAAGTGCAGCATGCGTTACTATACTGACTGTAAAGTGCAGCGTGCGTTACTATACTGACTGTAAAGTGCAGCGTGCGTTACTATACTGACTGTAAAGTGCAGCATGTGTTACTATACTGACTGTAAAGTGCCGCGTGTGCTACTATACTGACTGTAAAGTGCAGCGTGTGTTACTATACTGACTGTAAAGAGCAGCATGTGTTACTATACTGACTGTAAAGTGCCGCATGTGTTACTATACTGACTGTAAAGAGCCGCATGTGTTACTATACTGACTGTAAAGTGCCGCATGTGTTCCTATACTGACTGTAAAGTGCAGCGTGTGTTACTATACTGACTGTAAAGTGCCGCATGTGTTACTATACTGACTGTAAAGTGCAGCATGTGTTACTATACTGACTGTAAAGTGCAGCATGTGTTACTATACTGACTGTAAAGTGCAGCATGTGTTACTATACTGACTGTAAAGTGCAGCGTGCGTTACTATACTGACTGTAAAGTGCAGCGTGCGTTACTATACTGACTGTAAAGTGCCGCGTGTTACTATGCTGACTGTAAAGTGCAGCGTGTGTTACTATACTGACTGTAAAGTGCAGCGTGCGTTACTATACTGACTGTAAAGTGCCGCATGCGTTACTATACTGACTGTAAAGTGCGGCGTGCGTTACTATACTGACTGTAAAGTGCAGCGTGCGTTACTATACTGACTGTAAAGTGCAGCATGTGTTACTATACTGACTGTAAAGTGCAGCATGCGTTACTATACTGACTGTAAAGTGCAGCGTGCGTTACTATACTGACTGTAAAGTGCAGCGTGCGTTACTATACTGACTGTAAAGTGCAGCATGTGTTACTATACTGACTGTAAAGTGCCGCGTGTGCTACTATACTGACTATAAAGTGCAGCGTGTGTTACTATACTGACTGTAAAGAGCAGCATGTGTTACTATACTGACTGTAAAGTGCCGCATGTGTTACTATACTGACTGTAAAGAGCCGCATGTGTTACTATACTGACTGTAAAGTGCCGCATGTGTTACTATACTGACTGTAAAGTGCCGCATGTGTTACTATACTGACTGTAAAGTGCAGCATGTGTTACTATACTGACTGTAAAGTGCAGCATGTGTTACTATACTGACTGTAAAGTGCAGCATGTGTTACTATACTGACTGTAAAGTGCAGCGTGCGTTACTATACTGACTGTAAAGTGCAGCGTGCGTTACTATACTGACTGTAAAGTGCCGCGTGTTACTATGCTGACTGTAAAGTGCAGCGTGTGTTACTATACTGACTGTAAAGTGCAGCGTGCGTTACTATACTGACTGTAAAGTGCCGCATGTGTTACTATACTGACTGTAAAGAGCAGCATGTGTTACTATACTGACTGTAAAGTGCCGCATGCGTTACTATACTGACTGTAAAGTGCGGCGTGCGTTACTATACTGACTGTAAAGTGCAGCGTGCGTTACTATACTGACTGTAAAGAGCAGCGTGAGTTACTATACTGACTGTAAAGTGCAGCGTGCGTTACTATACTGACTGTAAAGTGCCGCATGTGTTACTATACTGACTGTAAAGTGCCGCATGTGTTACTATACTGACTGTAAAGTGCAGCATGCGTTACTATACTGACTGTAAAGTGCAGCGTGCGTTACTATACTGACTGTAAAGAGCAGCGTGCGTTACTATACTGACTGTAAAGTGCAGCGTGCGTTACTATACTGACTGTAAAGTGCTGCGTGTGTTACTATACTGACTGTAAAGTGCAGCGTGTGTTACTATACTGACTGTAAAGAGCAGCGTGCGTTACTATACTGACTGTAAAGTGCAGCATGTGTTACTATACTGACTGTAAAGTGCTGCATGTGTTACTATACTGACTGTAAAGTGCAGCATGCGTTACTATACTGACTGTAAAGAGCAGCATGTGTTACTATACTGACTGTAAAGTGCAGCGTGCGTTACTATACTGACTGTAAAGTGCAGCATGTGTTACTATACTGACTGTAAAGTGCAGCATGTGTTACTATACTGACTGTAAAGTGCAGCGTGCGTTACTATACTGACTGTAAAGTGCAGTGTGCGTTACTATACTGACTGTAAAGTGCAGCGTGCGTTACTATACTGACTGTAAAGTGCAGCATGTGTTACTATACTGACTGTAAAGAGCAGCATGTGTTCCTATACTGACTGTAAAGTGCAGCGTGTGTTACTATACTGACTGTAAAGTGCAGCATGTGTTACTATACTGACTGTAAAGTGCAGCATGTGTTACTATACTGACTGTAAAGTGCAGCATGTGTTACTATACTGACTGTAAAGTGCAGCGTGTGTTACTATACTGACTGTAAAGTGCAGCATGTGTTACTATACTGACTGTAAAGTGCAGCATGTGTTACTATACTGACTGTAAAGTGCAGCATGCGTTACTATACTGACTGTAAAGTGCAGCGTGCGTTACTATACTGACTGTAAAGTGCAGCGTGTGTTACTATACTGACTGTAAAGTGCAGCATGTGTTACTATACTGACTGTAAAGTGCAGCGTGTGTTACTATACTGACTGTAAAGTGCAGCGTGCGTTACTATACTGACTGTAAAGTGCAGCGTGTGTTACTATACTGACTGTAAAGTGCAGCATGCGTTACTATACTGACTGTAAAGTGCAGCATGTGTTACTATACTGACTGTAAAGTGCAGCATGTGTTACTATACTGACTGTAAAGTGCCGCGTGTGTTACTATACTGACTGTAAAGTGCAGCGTGCGTTACTATACTGACTGTAAAGAGCAGCGTGCGTTACTATACTGACTGTAAAGTGCCGCATGTGTTACTATACTGACTGTAAAGTGCCGCATGTGTTCCTATACTGACTGTAAAGTGCAGCGTGTGTTACTATACTGACTGTAAAGTGCCGCATGTGTTACTATACTGACTGTAAAGTGCAGCATGTGTTACTATACTGACTGTAAAGTGCAGCATGTGTTACTATACTGACTGTAAAGTGCAGCATGTGTTACTATACTGACTGTAAAGTGCAGCGTGCGTTACTATACTGACTGTAAAGTGCCGCATGTGTTACTATACTGACTGTAAAGTGCAGCGTGCGTTACTATACTGACTGTAAAGTGCAGCGTGCGTTACTATACTGACTGTAAAGTGCAGCATGTGTTACTATACTGACTGTAAAGTGCAGCATGTATTACTATACTGACTGTAAAGTGCAGCGTGCGTTACTATACTGACTGTAAAGTGCAGCGTGTGTTACTATACTGACTGTAAAGAGCAGCGTGTGTTACTATACTGACTGTAAAGTGCAGCGTGCGTTACTATACTGACTGTAAAGTGCAGCATGTGTTACTATACTGACTGTAAAGAGCAGCGTGTGTTACTATACTGACTGTAAAGAGCAGCATGTGTTACTATACTGACTGTAAAGTGCAGCGTGCGTTACTATACTGACTGTAAAGTGCAGCATGTGTTACTATACTGACTGTAAAGAGCAGCGTGTGTTACTATACTGACTGTAAAGTGCAGCGTGTGTTACTATACTGACTGTAAAGAGCAGCGTGTGTTACTATACTGACTGTAAAGTGCAGCGTGCGTTACTATACTGACTGTAAAGTGCAGCATGTGTTACTATACTGACTGTAAAGAGCAGCGTGTGTTACTATACTGACTGTAAAGAGCAGCGTGTGTTACTATACTGACTGTAAAGTGCAGCGTGCGTTACTATACTGACTGTAAAGTGCCGCGTGTGTTCCTATACTGACTGTAAAGTGCAGCGTGTGTTACTATACTGACTGTAAAGTGCAGCATGTGTTACTATACTGACTGTAAAGTGCAGCATGTGTTACTATACTGACTGTAAAGTGCAGCATGTGTTACTATACTGACTGTAAAGTGCAGCATGCGTTACTATACTGACTGTAAAGTGCAGCGTGCGTTACTATACTGACTGTAAAGTGCAGCGTGTGTTACTATACTGACTGTAAAGTGCAGCGTGCGTTACTATACTGACTGTAAAGTGCAGCGTGCGTTACTATACTGATTGTAAAGTGCCGCGTGTGTTACTATACTGACTGTAAAGTGCAGCGTGTGTTACTATACTGACTGTAAAGTGCAGCGTGCGTTACTATACTGACTGTAAAGTGCAGCGTGTGTTACTATACTGACTGTAAAGTGCGGCGTGCGTTACTATACTGACTGTAAAGTGCAGCGTACGTTACTATACTGATTGTAAAGAGCAGCGTGAGTTACTATACTGACTGTAAAGTGCAGCGTGCGTTACTATACTGACTGTAAAGTGCAGCGTGCGTTACTATACTGACTGTAAAGAGCAGCGTGAGTTACTATACTGACTGTAAAGAGCAGCGTGCGTTACTATACTGACTGTAAAGTGCAGCGTGCGTTACTATACTGACTGTAAAGTGCCGCGTGTGTTACTATACTGACTGTAAAGTGCAGCATGTGTTACTATACTGACTGTAAAGTGCAGCATGTGTTACTATACTGACTGTAAAGTGCAGCGTGCGTTACTATACTGACTGTAAAGTGCCGCATGTGTTACTATACTGACTGTAAAGAGCAGCATGTGTTACTATACTGACTGTAAAGTGCCGCGTGCGTTACTATACTGACTGTAAAGTGCAGCATGCGTTACTATACTGACTGTAAAGTGCCGCATGCGTTACTATACTGACTGTAAAGTGCAGCGTGCGTTACTATACTGACTGTAAAGAGCAGCGTGCGTTACTATACTGACTGTAAAGTGCAGCGTGCGTTACTATACTGACTGTAAAGTGCAGCGTGTGTTACTATACTGACTGTAAAGTGCCGCATGTGTTACTATACTGACTGTAAAGTGCAGCATGCGTTACTATACTGACTGTAAAGAGCAGCGTGTGTTACTATACTGACTGTAAAGTGCAGCATGTGTTACTATACTGACTGTAAAGTGCAGCATGTGTTACTATACTGACTGTAAAGTGCAGCATGTGTTACTATACTGACTGTAAAGTGCAGCGTGTGTTACTATACTGACTGTAAAGTGCAGCGTGCGTTACTATACTGACTGTAAAGTGCAGCGTGCGTTACTATACTGACTGTAAAGTGCAGCGTGCGTTACTATACTGACTGTAAAGTGCAGCGTGTGTTACTATACTGACTGTAAAGTGCCGCATGTGTTCCTATACTGACTGTAAAGTGCAGCATGTGTTACTATACTGACTGTAAAGTGCAGCATGTGTTACTATACTGACTGTAAAGTGCAGTGTGCGTTACTATACTGACTGTAAAGTGCCGCATGTGTTCCTATACTGACTGTAAAGTGCAGCGTGTGTTACTATACTGACTGTAAAGTGCAGCATGCGTTACTATACTGACTGTAAAGTGCAGTGTGCGTTACTATACTGACTGTAAAGTGCAGCGTGTGTTACTATACTGACTGTAAAGTGCAGCATGTGTTACTATACTGACTGTAAAGTGCCGCGTGTGTTACTATACTGACTGTAAAGTGCAGCGTGTGTTACTATACTGACTGTAAAGTGCAGCATGTGTTACTATACTGACTGTAAAGAGCCGCATGTGTTACTATACTGACTGTAAAGTGCCGCATGTGTTCCTATACTGACTGTAAAGTGCAGCGTGTGTTACTATACTGACTGTAAAGTGCCGCATGTGTTACTATACTGACTGTAAAGTGCAGCATGCGTTACTATACTGACTGTAAAGTGCAGCGTGCGTTACTATACTGACTGTAAAGTGCCGCGTGTGTTACTATACTGACTGTAAAGTGCAGCGTGCGTTACTATACTGACTGTAAAGTGCAGCATGTGTTACTATACTGACTGTAAAGTGCAGCGTGCGTTACTATACTGATTGTAAAGTGCCGCGTGTGTTACTATACTGACTGTAAAGTGCCGCATGTGTTACTATACTGACTGTAAAGTGCAGCGTGCGTTACTATACTGACTGTAAAGTGCCGCATGCGTTACTATACTGACTGTAAAGTGCGGCGTGCGTTACTATACTGACTGTAAAGTGCAGCGTGCGTTACTATACTGACTGTAAAGTGCCGCGTGTGTTACTATACTGACTGTAAAGTGCAGCGTGTGTTACTATACTGACTGTAAAGTGCAGCGTGCGTTACTATACTGACTGTAAAGTGCCGCGTGTGTTACTATACTGACTGTAAAGTGCAGCGTGTGTTACTATACTGACTGTAAAGAGCAGCATGCGTTACTATACTGACTGTAAAGTGCAGCATGTGTTACTATACTGACTGTAAAGAGCAGCATGCGTTACTATACTGACTGTAAAGTGCAGCGTGCGTTACTATACTGACTGTAAAGTGCAGCGTGCGTTACTATACTGACTGTAAAGTGCAGCGTGTGTTACTATACTGACTGTAAAGAGCAGCATGTGTTACTATACTGACTGTAAAGTGCCGCATGTGTTACTATACTGACTGTAAAGTGCAGCATGTGTTACTATACTGACTGTAAAGTGCCGCATGTGTTACTATACTGACTGTAAAGAGCAGCATGTGTTACTATACTGACTGTAAAGTGCCGCGTGTGTTACTATACTGACTGTAAAGTGCAGCGTGCGTTACTATACTGACTGTAAAGTGCAGCGTGCGTTACTATACTGACTGTAAAGAGCAGCATGTGTTACTATACTGACTGTAAAGAGCAGCATGTGTTACTATACTGACTGTAAAGTGCCGCGTGTGTTACTATACTGACTGTAAAGTGCAGCATGCGTTACTATACTGACTGTAAAGTGCCGCGTGTGTTACTATACTGACTGTAAAGAGCAGCATGTGTTACTATACTGACTGTAAAGTGCAGCATGTGTTACTATACTGACTGTAAAGAGCAGCGTGCGTTACTATACTGACTGTAAAGTGCAGCGTGCGTTACTATACTGACTGTAAAGTGCAGCGTGTGTTACTATACTGACTGTAAAGTGCAGCATGTGTTACTATACTGACTGTAAAGTGCAGCGTGCGTTACTATACTGACTGTAAAGTGCAGCGTGCGTTACTATACTGACTGTAAAGTGCAGCGTGCGTTACTATACTGACTGTAAAGTGCCGCGTGCGTTACTATACTGACTGTAAAGTGCAGCGTGTGTTACTATACTGACTGTAAAGAGCAGCATGTGTTACTATACTGACTGTAAAGAGCAGCATTCGTTACTATACTGACTGTAAAGTGCAGCGTGCGTTACTATACTGACTGTAAAGAGCAGCGTGCGTTACTATACTGACTGTAAAGTGCAGCGTGTGTTACTATAATGACTGTAAAGTGCAGCGTGCGTTACTATACTGACTGTAAAGTGCAGCGTGCGTTACTATACTGACTGTAAAGAGCAGCATGCGTTACTATACTGACTGTAAAGAGCAGCGTGCGTTACTATACTGACTGTAAAGTGCAGCGTGCGTTACTATACTGACTGTAAAGTGCAGCGTGTGTTACTATACTGACTGTAAAGTGCAGCATGTGTTACTATACTGACTGTAAAGTTCAGCATGTGTTACTATACTGACTGTAAAGTGCCGCATGCGTTACTATACTGACTGTAAAGTGCAGCGTGCGTTACTATACTGACTGTAAAGAGCAGCATGCGTTACTATACTGACTGTAAAGTGCAGCGTGCGTTACTATACTGACTGTAAAGAGCAGCGTGCGTTACTATACTGACTGTAAAGTGCAGCATGTGTTACTATACTGACTGTAAAGTGCAGCATGTGTTACTATACTGACTGTAAAGTGCAGCATGTGTTACTATACTGACTGTAAAGTGCAGCATGTGTTACTATACTGACTGTAAAGTGCAGCGTGCGTTACTATACTGACTGTAAAGTGCCGCGTGTGTTACTATACTGACTGTAAAGTGCCGCGTGTGTTACTATACTGACTGTAAAGTGCAGCGTGCGTTACTATACTGACTGTAAAGTGCCGCATGCGTTACTATACTGACTGTAAAGTGCGGCGTGCGTTACTATACTGACTGTAAAGTGCAGCGTGCGTTACTATACTGACTGTAAAGAGCAGCGTGAGTTACTATACTGACTGTAAAGTGCAGCGTGCGTTACTATACTGACTGTAAAGTGCCGCATGTGTTACTATACTGACTGTAAAGTGCCGCATGTGTTACTATACTGACTGTAAAGTGCAGCATGCGTTACTATACTGACTGTAAAGTGCAGCGTGCGTTACTATACTGACTGTAAAGAGCAGCGTGCGTTACTATACTGACTGTAAAGTGCAGCGTGCGTTACTATACTGACTGTAAAGTGCCGCGTGTGTTACTATACTGACTGTAAAGTGCAGCGTGTGTTACTATACTGACTGTAAAGTGCAGCGTGCGTTACTATACTGACTGTAAAGTGCAGCATGTGTTACTATACTGACTGTAAAGTGCAGCGTGCGTTACTATACTGACTGTAAAGTGCAGCGTGTGTTACTATACTGACTGTAAAGAGCAGCGTGCGTTACTATACTGACTGTAAAGTGCAGCATGTGTTACTATACTGACTGTAAAGTGCAGCGTGCGTTACTATACTGACTGTAAAGTGCAGCGTGTGTTACTATACTGACTGTAAAGAGCAGCGTGTGTTACTATACTGACTGTAAAGTGCAGCGTGCGTTACTATACTGACTGTAAAGTGCCGCATGCGTTACTATACTGACTGTAAAGAGCAGCATGTGTTACTATACTGACTGTAAAGTGCCGCGTGTGTTACTATACTGACTGTAAAGTGCAGCGTGCGTTACTATACTGACTGTAAAGTGCAGCATGCGTTACTATACTGACTGTAAAGTGCAGCGTGCGTTACTATACTGACTGTAAAGAGCAGCGTGTGTTACTATACTGACTGTAAAGAGCAGCGTGCGTTACTATACTGACTGTAAAGTGCAGCGTGCGTTACTATACTGACTGTAAAGTGCAGCGTGCGTTACTATACTGACTGTAAAGTGCAGCGTGCGTTACTATACTGACTGTAAAGAGCAGCGTGTGTTACTATACTGACTGTAAAGTGCAGCGTGTGTTACTATACTGACTGTAAAGTGCAGCGTGCGTTACTATACTGACTGTAAAGAGCAGCGTGCGTTACTATACTGACTGTAAAGTGCAGCGTGCGTTACTATACTGACTGTAAAGTGCAGCGTGTGTTACTATACTGACTGTAAAGTGCAGCGTGTGTTACTATACTGACTGTAAAGTGCAGCGTGCGCTACTATACTGACTGTAAAGTGCAGCGTGCGTTACTATACTGACTGTAAAGAGCAGCGTGCGTTACTATACTGACTGTAAAGTGCAGCGTGTTACTATAATGACTGTAAAGTGCCGCGTGTGTTACTATACTGACTGTAAAGTGCAGCATGTGTTACTATACTGACTGTAAAGTGCAGCGTGTGTTACTATACTGACTGTAAAGTGCAGCGTGTGTTACTATACTGACTGTAAAGTGCCGCATGTGTTACTATACTGACTGTAAAGAGCAGCATGTGTTACTATACTGACTGTAAAGTGCAGCATGTGTTACTATACTGACTGTAAAGAGCAGCATGTGTTACTATACTGACTGTAAAGTGCAGCGTGTGTTACTATACTGACTGTAAAGTGCAGCATGTGTTACTATACTGACTGTAAAGTGCAGCATGTGTTACTATACTGACTGTAAAGTGCAGCATGTGTTACTATACTGACTGTAAAGAGCAGCTTGTATTACTATACTGACTGTAAAGAGCACCATGTGTTACTATACTGACTGTAAAGAGCAGCATGTGTTACTATACTGACTGTAAAGTGCAGCATGTGTTACTATACAGACTGTAAAGAGCAGCATGTGTTACTATACTGACTGTAAAGAGCAGCTTGTGTTACTATACTGACTGTAAATAGCACCATGTGTTACTATACTGACTGTAAAGTGCAGCGTGCGTTACTATACTGACTGTAAAGTGCAGCGTGTGTTACTATACTGACTGTAAAGTGCCGCATGTGTTACTATACTGACTGTAAAGTGCAGCGTGTGTTACTATACTGACTTTAAAGAGCAGCGTGTGTTACTATACTGACTGTAAAGTGCAGCGTGTGTTACTATACTGACTGTAAAGTGCAGCGTGCGTTACTATACTGACTGTAAAGTGCCGCATGTGTTACTATACTGACTGTAAAGTGCAGCGTGTGTTACTATACTGACTGTAAAGTGCAGCGTGCGTTACTATACTGACTGTAAAGTGCAGCGTGCGTTACTATACTGACTGTAAAGAGCAGCGTGCGTTACTATACTGACTGTAAAGTGCAGCGTGCGTTACTATACTGACTGTAAAGTGCAGCGTGTGTTACTATACTGACTGTAAAGTGCAGCGTGTGTTACTATACTGACTGTAAAGTGCCGCATGTGTTACTATACTGACTGTAAAGTGCCGCATGTGTTACTATACTGACTGTAAAGAGCAGCATGTGTTACTATACTGACTGTAAAGAGCAGCGTGCGTTACTATACTGACTGTAAAGTGCCGCATGTGTTACTATACTGACTGTAAAGTGCCGCATGTGTTACTATACTGACTGTAAAGAGCAGCATGTGTTACTATACTGACTGTAAAGTGCAGCGTGCGTTACTATACTGACTGTAAAGTGCAGCGTGTGTTACTATACTGACTGTAAAGAGCAGCGTGTGTTACTATACTGACTGTAAAGAGCAGCGTGTGTTACTATACTGACTGTAAAGTGCAGCATGTGTTACTATACTGACTGTAAAGTGCAGCGTGCGTTACTATACTGACTGTAAAGTGCAGCGTGCGTTACTATACTGACTGTAAAGTGCAGCGTGCGTTACTATACTGACTGTAAAGTGCAGCGTGCGTTACTATACTGACTGTAAAGTGCAGCGTGCGTTACTATACTGACTGTAAAGTGCAGCATGTGTTACTATACTGACTGTAAAGTGCAGCATGTGTTACTATACTGACTGTAAAGTGCAGCGTGCGTTACTATACTGACTGTAAAGAGCAGCATGTGTTACTATACTGACTGTAAAGTGCAGCGTGCGTTACTATACTGACTGTAAAGTGCAGCGTGTGTTACTATACTGACTGTAAAGTGCAGCGTGCGTTACTATACTGACTGTAAAGTGCAGCGTGTGTTACTATACTGACTGTAAAGTGCAGCGTGTGTTACTATACTGACTGTAAAGTGCAGCATGCGTTACTATACTGACTGTAAAGTGCAGCGTGCGTTACTATACTGACTGTAAAGTGCAGCGTGCGTTACTATACTGACTGTAAAGTGCAGCATGTGTTACTATACTGACTGTAAAGTGCCGCGTGTGTTACTATACTGACTGTAAAGTGCAGCGTGTGTTACTATACTGACTGTAAAGTGCCGCATGTGTTACTATACTGACTGTAAAGAGCCGCATGTGTTACTATACTGACTGTAAAGTGCCGCATGTGTTCCTATACTGACTGTAAAGTGCAGCGTGTGTTACTATACTGACTGTAAAGTGCCGCATGTGTTACTATCCTGACTGTAAAGTGCAGCATGTGTTACTATACTGACTGTAAAGTGCAGCATGTGTTACTATACTGACTGTAAAGTGCAGCATGTGTTACTATACTGACTGTAAAGTGCAGCGTGCGTTACTATACTGACTGTAAAGTGCCGCGTGTGTTACTATACTGACTGTAAAGTGCCGCGTGTGTTACTATACTGACTGTAAAGTGCAGCGTGCGTTACTATACTGACTGTAAAGTGCCGCATGCGTTACTATACTGACTGTAAAGTGCGGCGTGCGTTACTATACTGACTGTAAAGTGCAGCGTGCGTTACTATACTGACTGTAAAGAGCAGCGTGAGTTACTATACTGACTGTAAAGTGCCGCATGTGTTACTATACTGACTGTAAAGTGCCGCATGTGTTACTATACTGACTGTAAAGTGCAGCATGCGTTACTATACTGACTGTAAAGTGCAGCGTGCGTTACTATACTGACTGTAAAGAGCAGCGTGCGTTACTATACTGACTGTAAAGTGCAGCGTGCGTTACTATACTGACTGTAAAGTGCCGCGTGTGTTACTATACTGACTGTAAAGTGCAGCGTGTGTTACTATACTGACTGTAAAGAGCAGCGTGCGTTACTATACTGACTGTAAAGTGCAGCATGTGTTACTATACTGACTGTAAAGTGCAGCGTGCGTTACTATACTGACTGTAAAGTGCAGCGTGTGTTACTATACTGACTGTAAAGAGCAGCGTGTGTTACTATACTGACTGTAAAGTGCAGCGTGCGTTACTATACTGACTGTAAAGTGCCGCATGTGTTACTATACTGACTGTAAAGAGCAGCATGTGTTACTATACTGACTGTAAAGTGCCGCGTGTGTTACTATACTGACTGTAAAGTGCAGCGTGCGTTACTATACTGACTGTAAAGTGCAGCATGCGTTACTATACTGACTGTAAAGTGCCGCATGCGTTACTATACTGACTGTAAAGTGCAGCGTGTGTTACTATACTGACTGTAAAGAGCAGCGTGTGTTACTATACTGACTGTAAAGAGCAGCGTGCGTTACTATACTGACTGTAAAGTGCAGCGTGCGTTACTATACTGACTGTAAAGTGCAGCGTGCGTTACTATACTGACTGTAAAGTGCAGCGTGTGTTACTATACTGACTGTAAAGTGCAGCATGTGTTACTATACTGACTGTAAAGTGCAGCGTGTGTTACTATACTGACTGTAAAGTGCCGCATGTGTTACTATACTGACTGTAAAGTGGCGCATGTGTTACTATACTGACTGTAAAGAGCAGTGTGCGTTACTATACTGACTGTAAAGAGCAGCATGCGTTACTATACTGACTGTAAAGTGCAGCATGTGTTACTATACTGACTGTAAAGAGCAGCGTGCGTTACTATACTGACTGTAAAGTGCAGCGTGTGTTACTATACTGACTGTAAAGTGCAGCGTGTGTTACTATACTGACTGTAAAGAGCAGCGTGTGTTACTATACTGACTGTAAAGAGCAGCGTGTGTTACTATACTGACTGTAAAGAGCAGCGTGCGTTACTATACTGACTGTAAAGTGCAGCGTGCGTTACTATACTGACTGTAAAGTGCAGCGTGCGTTACTATACTGACTGTAAAGAGCAGCGTGCGTTACTATACTGACTGTAAAGTGCAGCGTGTGTTACTATACTGACTGTAAAGTGCAGCGTGTGTTACTATACTGACTGTAAAGTGCAGCGTGCGCTACTATACTGACTGTAAAGTGCAGCGTGCGTTACTATACTGACTGTAAAGAGCAGCGTGCGTTACTATACTGACTGTAAAGTGCAGCGTGTTACTATAATGACTGTAAAGTGCCGCGTGTGTTACTATACTGACTGTAAAGTGCAGCATGTGTTACTATACTGACTGTAAAGTGCAGCGTGTGTTACTATACTGACTGTAAAGTGCAGCGTGTGTTACTATACTGACTGTAAAGTGCCGCGTGTGTTACTATACTGACTGTAAAGTGCAGCATGTGTTACTATACTGACTGTAAAGTGCAGCGTGTGTTACTATACTGACTGTAAAGAGCAGCATGTGTTACTATACTGACTGTAAAGTGCAGCGTGTGTTACTATACTGACTGTAAAGTGCAGCATGTGTTACTATACTGACTGTAAAGTGCCGCATGTGTTACTATACTGACTGTAAAGAGCAGCTTGTGTTACTATACTGACTGTAAAGAGCACCATGTGTTACTATACTGACTGTAAAGAGCAGCATGTGTTACTATACTGACTGTAAAGTGCAGCATGTGTTACTATACTGACTGTAAAGAGCAGCATGTGTTACTATACTGACTGTAAAGAGCAGCTTGTGTTACTATACTGACTGTAAAGAGCACCATGTGTTACTATACTGACTGTAAAGTGCAGCATGCGTTACTATACTGACTGTAAAGTGCAGCGTGTGTTACTATACTGACTGTAAAGTGCCGCATGTGTTACTATACTGACTGTAAAGTGCAGCATGTGTTACTATACTGACTGTAAAGTGCAGCGTGTGTTACTATACTGACTTTAAAGAGCAGCGTATGTTACTATACTGACTGTAAAGTGCAGCATGTGTTACTATACTGACTGTAAAGTGCAGCATGTGTTACTATACTGACTGTAAAGTGCAGCGTGTGTTACTATACTGACTGTAAAGTGCAGCGTGCGTTACTATACTGACTGTAAAGTGCCGCATGTGTTACTATACTGACTGTAAAGTGCCGCATGTGTTACTATACTGACTGTAAAGTGCAGCATGCGTTACTATACTGACTGTAAAGTGCAGCGTGCGTTACTATACTGACTGTAAAGAGCAGCGTGCGTTACTATACTGACTGTAAAGTGCAGCGTGCGTTACTATACTGACTGTAAAGTGCCGCGTGTGTTACTATACTGACTGTAAAGTGCAGCGTGTGTTACTATACTGACTGTAAAGAGCAGCGTGCGTTACTATACTGACTGTAAAGTGCAGCATGTGTTACTATACTGACTGTAAAGTGCAGCGTGCGTTACTATACTGACTGTAAAGTGCAGCGTGTGTTACTATACTGACTGTAAAGAGCAGCGTGTGTTACTATACTGACTGTAAAGTGCAGCGTGCGTTACTATACTGACTGTAAAGTGCCGCATGTGTTACTATACTGACTGTAAAGAGCAGCATGTGTTACTATACTGACTGTAAAGTGCCGCGTGTGTTACTATACTGACTGTAAAGTGCAGCGTGCGTTACTATACTGACTGTAAAGTGCAGCATGCGTTACTATACTGACTGTAAAGTGCCGCATGCGTTACTATACTGACTGTAAAGTGCAGCGTGTGTTACTATACTGACTGTAAAGAGCAGCGTGTGTTACTATACTGACTGTAAAGAGCAGCGTGCGTTACTATACTGACTGTAAAGTGCAGCGTGCGTTACTATACTGACTGTAAAGTGCAGCGTGCGTTACTATACTGACTGTAAAGTGCAGCGTGTGTTACTATACTGACTGTAAAGTGCAGCGTGCGTTACTATACTGACTGTAAAGTGCAGCGTGTGTTACTATACTGACTGTAAAGTGCAGCATGTGTTACTATACTGACTGTAAAGTGCAGCGTGTGTTACTATACTGACTGTAAAGTGCCGCATGTGTTACTATACTGACTGTAAAGTGGCGCATGTGTTACTATACTGACTGTAAAGAGCAGTGTGCGTTACTATACTGACTGTAAAGAGCAGCATGCGTTACTATACTGACTGTAAAGTGCAGCATGTGTTACTATACTGACTGTAAAGAGCAGCGTGCGTTACTATACTGACTGTAAAGTGCAGCGTGTGTTACTATACTGACTGTAAAGTGCAGCGTGTGTTACTATACTGACTGTAAAGTGCAGCGTGTGTTACTATACTGACTGTAAAGTGCAGCGTGCGTTACTATACTGACTGTAAAGTGCCGCATGTGTTACTATACTGACTGTAAAGTGCCGCATGTGTTACTATACTGACTGTAAAGTGCAGCATGCGTTACTATACTGACTGTAAAGTGCAGCGTGCGTTACTATACTGACTGTAAAGAGCAGCGTGCGTTACTATACTGACTGTAAAGTGCAGCGTGCGTTACTATACTGACTGTAAAGTGCCGCGTGTGTTACTATACTGACTGTAAAGTGCAGCGTGTGTTACTATACTGACTGTAAAGAGCAGCGTGCGTTACTATACTGACTGTAAAGTGCAGCATGTGTTACTATACTGACTGTAAAGTGCAGCGTGCGTTACTATACTGACTGTAAAGTGCAGCGTGTGTTACTATACTGACTGTAAAGAGCAGCGTGTGTTACTATACTGACTGTAAAGTGCAGCGTGCGTTACTATACTGACTGTAAAGTGCCGCATGTGTTACTATACTGACTGTAAAGAGCAGCATGTGTTACTATACTGACTGTAAAGTGCCGCGTGTGTTACTATACTGACTGTAAAGTGCAGCGTGCGTTACTATACTGACTGTAAAGTGCAGCATGCGTTACTATACTGACTGTAAAGTGCCGCATGCGTTACTATACTGACTGTAAAGTGCAGCGTGTGTTACTATACTGACTGTAAAGAGCAGCGTGTGTTACTATACTGACTGTAAAGAGCAGCGTGCGTTACTATACTGACTGTAAAGTGCAGCGTGCGTTACTATACTGACTGTAAAGTGCAGCGTGCGTTACTATACTGACTGTAAAGAGCAGCGTGTGTTACTATACTGACTGTAAAGTGCAGCGTGTGTTACTATACTGACTGTAAAGTGCAGCATGTGTTACTATACTGACTGTAAAGTGCAGCGTGTGTTACTATACTGACTGTAAAGTGCCGCATGTGTTACTATACTGACTGTAAAGTGGCGCATGTGTTACTATACTAACTGTAAAGAGCAGTGTGCGTTACTATACTGACTGTAAAGAGCAGCATGCGTTACTATACTGACTGTAAAGTGCAGCATGTGTTACTATACTGACTGTAAAGAGCAGCGTGCGTTACTATACTGACTGTAAAGTGCAGCGTGTGTTACTATACTGACTGTAAAGTGCAGCGTGTGTTACTATACTGACTGTAAAGAGCAGCGTGTGTTACTATACTGACTGTAAAGAGCAGCGTGTGTTACTATACTGACTGTAAAGAGCAGCGTGCGTTACTATACTGACTGTAAAGTGCAGCGTGCGTTACTATACTGACTGTAAAGTGCAGCGTGCGTTACTATACTGACTGTAAAGAGCAGCGTGCGTTACTATACTGACTGTAAAGTGCAGCGTGCGTTACTATACTGACTGTAAAGTGCAGCGTGTGTTACTATACTGACTGTAAAGTGCAGCGTGCGTTACTATACTGACTGTAAAGTGCAGCGTGTGTTATTATACTGACTGTAAAGTGCAGCGTGTGTTACTATACTGACTGTAAAGTGCAGCGTGTGTTACTATACTGACTGTAAAGTGCAGCGTGCGCTACTATACTGACTGTAAAGTGCAGCGTGCGTTACTATACTGACTGTAAAGAGCAGCGTGCGTTACTATACTGACTGTAAAGTGCAGCGTGTTACTATAATGACTGTAAAGTGCCGCGTGTGTTACTATACTGACTGTAAAGTGCAGCATGTGTTACTATACTGACTGTAAAGTGCAGCGTGTGTTACTATACTGACTGTAAAGTGCAGCGTGTGTTACTATACTGACTGTAAAGTGCCGCGTGTGTTACTATACTGACTGTAAAGTGCAGCATGTGTTACTATACTGACTGTAAAGTGCAGCGTGTGTTACTATACTGACTGTAAAGAGCAGCATGTGTTACTATACTGACTGTAAAGTGCAGCGTGTGTTACTATACTGACTGTAAAGAGCAGCATGTGTTACTATACTGACTGTAAAGAGCAGCGTGCGTTACTATACTGACTGTAAAGTGCAGCATGTGTTACTATACTGACTGTAAAGTGCCGCATGTGTTACTATACTGACTGTAAAGAGCAGCGTGTGTTACTATACTGACTGTAAAGTGCAGCATGTGTTACTATACTGACTGTAAAGAGCACCATGTGTTACTATACTGACTGTAAAGAGCAGCATGTGTTACTATACTGACTGTAAAGTGCAGCATGTGTTACTATACTGACTGTAAAGAGCAGCATGTGTTACTATACTGACTGTAAAGAGCAGCTTGTGTTACTATACTGACTGTAAAGAGCACCATGTGTTACTATACTGACTGTAAAGTGCAGCATGCGTTACTATACTGACTGTAAAGTGCAGCGTGTGTTACTATACTGACTGTAAAGTGCCGCATGTGTTACTATACTGACTGTAAAGTGCAGCATGTGTTACTATACTGACTGTAAAGTGCAGCGTGTGTTACTATACTGACTTTAAAGAGCAGCGTATGTTACTATACTGACTGTAAAGTGCAGCATGTGTTACTATACTGACTGTAAAGTGCAGCATGTGTTACTATACTGACTGTAAAGTGCAGCGTGTGTTACTATACTGACTGTAAAGTGCAGCGTGCGTTACTATACTGACTGTAAAGTGCCGCATGTGTTACTATACTGACTGTAAAGTGCCGCATGTGTTACTATACTGACTGTAAAGTGCAGCATGCGTTACTATACTGACTGTAAAGTGCAGCGTGCGTTACTATACTGACTGTAAAGAGCAGCGTGCGTTACTATACTGACTGTAAAGTGCAGCGTGCGTTACTATACTGACTGTAAAGTGCCGCGTGTGTTACTATACTGACTGTAAAGTGCAGCGTGTGTTACTATACTGACTGTAAAGAGCAGCGTGCGTTACTATACTGACTGTAAAGTGCAGCATGTGTTACTATACTGACTGTAAAGTGCAGCGTGCGTTACTATACTGACTGTAAAGTGCAGCGTGTGTTACTATACTGACTGTAAAGAGCAGCGTGTGTTACTATACTGACTGTAAAGTGCAGCGTGCGTTACTATACTGACTGTAAAGTGCCGCATGTGTTACTATACTGACTGTAAAGAGCAGCATGTGTTACTATACTGACTGTAAAGTGCCGCGTGTGTTACTATACTGACTGTAAAGTGCAGCGTGCGTTACTATACTGACTGTAAAGTGCAGCATGCGTTACTATACTGACTGTAAAGTGCCGCATGCGTTACTATACTGACTGTAAAGTGCAGCGTGTGTTACTATACTGACTGTAAAGAGCAGCGTGTGTTACTATACTGACTGTAAAGAGCAGCGTGCGTTACTATACTGACTGTAAAGTGCAGCGTGCGTTACTATACTGACTGTAAAGTGCAGCGTGCGTTACTATACTGACTGTAAAGTGCAGCGTGCGTTACTATACTGACTGTAAAGTGCAGCGTGCGTTACTATACTGACTGTAAAGTGCAGCGTGTGTTACTATACTGACTGTAAAGTGCAGCATGTGTTACTATACTGACTGTAAAGTGCAGCGTGTGTTACTATACTGACTGTAAAGTGCCGCATGTGTTACTATACTGACTGTAAAGTGGCGCATGTGTTACTATACTGACTGTAAAGAGCAGTGTGCGTTACTATACTGACTGTAAAGAGCAGCATGCGTTACTATACTGACTGTAAAGTGCAGCATGTGTTACTATACTGACTGTAAAGAGCAGCGTGCGTTACTATACTGACTGTAAAGTGCAGCGTGTGTTACTATACTGACTGTAAAGTGCAGCGTGTGTTACTATACTGACTGTAAAGAGCAGCGTGTGTTACTATACTGACTGTAAAGAGCAGCGTGTGTTACTATACTGACTGTAAAGAGCAGCGTGCGTTACTATACTGACTGTAAAGTGCAGCGTGCGTTACTATACTGACTGTAAAGTGCAGCGTGCGTTACTATACTGACTGTAAAGAGCAGCGTGCGTTACTATACTGACTGTAAAGTGCAGCGTGCGTTACTATACTGACTGTAAAGTGCAGCGTGTGTTACTATACTGACTGTAAAGTGCAGCGTGTGTTACTATACTGACTGTAAAGTGCAGCGTGCGCTACTATACTGACTGTAAAGTGCAGCGTGCGTTACTATACTGACTGTAAAGAGCAGCGTGCGTTACTATACTGACTGTAAAGTGCAGCGTGTTACTATAATGACTGTAAAGTGCCGCGTGTGTTACTATACTGACTGTAAAGTGCAGCATGTGTTACTATACTGACTGTAAAGTGCAGCGTGTGTTACTATACTGACTGTAAAGTGCAGCGTGTGTTACTATACTGACTGTAAAGTGCCGCGTGTGTTACTATACTGACTGTAAAGTGCAGCATGTGTTACTATACTGACTGTAAAGTGCAGCGTGTGTTACTATACTGACTGTAAAGAGCAGCATGTGTTACTATACTGACTGTAAAGTGCAGCGTGTGTTACTATACTGACTGTAAAGTGCAGCATGTGTTACTATACTGACTGTAAAGTGCCGCATGTGTTACTATACTGACTGTAAAGAGCAGCTTGTGTTACTATACTGACTGTAAAGAGCACCATGTGTTACTATACTGACTGTAAAGAGCAGCATGTGTTACTATACTGACTGTAAAGTGCAGCATGTGTTACTATACTGACTGTAAAGAGCAGCATGTGTTACTATACTGACTGTAAAGAGCAGCTTGTGTTACTATACTGACTGTAAAGAGCACCATGTGTTTCTATACTGACTGTAAAGTGCAGCATGCGTTACTATACTGACTGTAAAGTGCAGCGTGTGTTACTATACTGACTGTAAAGTGCCGCATGTGTTACTATACTGACTGTAAAGTGCAGCATGTGTTACTATACTGACTGTAAAGTGCAGCGTGCGTTACTATACTGACTGTAAAGTGCAGCGTGCATTACTATACTGACTGTAAAGTGCAGCGTGTGTTACTATACTGACTGTAAAGTGCAGCGTGTGTTACTATACTGACTTTAAAGAGCAGCGTATGTTACTATACTGACTGTAAAGTGCAGCGTGTGTTACTATACTGACTGTAAAGTGCAGCGTGCGTTACTATACTGACTGTAAAGTGCCGCATGTGTTACTATACTGACTGTAAAGTGCAGCGTGTGTTACTATACTGACTGTAAAGTGCAGCGTGTGTTACTATACTGACTGTAAAGTGCAGCGTGCGTTACTATACTGACTGTAAAGAGCAGCGTGCGTTACTATACTGACTGTAAAGTGCAGCGTGCGTTACTATACTGACTGTAAAGTGCAGCGTGTGTTACTATACTGACTGTAAAGTGCAGCGTGTGTTACTATACTGACTGTAAAGTGCCGCATGTGTTACTATACTGACTGTAAAGTGCCGCATGTGTTACTATACTGACTGTAAAGAGCAGCATGTGTTACTATACTGACTGTAAAGAGCAGCGTGCGTTACTATACTGACTGTAAAGTGCAGCGTGCGTTACTATACTGACTGTAAAGAGCAGCATGTGTTACTATACTGACTGTAAAGAGCAGCATGTGTTACTATACTGACTGTAAAGAGCAGCATGTGTTACTATACTGACTGTAAAGTGCAGTGTGCGTTACTATACTGACTGTAAAGAGCAGCATGCGTTACTATACTGACTGTAAAGTGCAGCGTGCGTTACTATACTGACTGTAAAGAGCAGCGTGCGTTACTATACTGACTGTAAAGTGCAGCGTGCGTTACTATACTGACTGTAAAGAGCAGCATGTGTTACTATACTGACTGTAAAGTGCAGCGTGCGTTACTATACTGACTGTAAAGTGCAGCGTGCGTTACTATACTGACTGTAAAGAGCAGCGTGTGTTACTATACTGACTGTAAAGAGCAGCGTGCGTTACTATACTGACTGTAAAGTGCAGCGTGCGTTACTATACTGACTGTAAAGTGCAGCGTGTGTTACTATACTGACTGTAAAGTGCAGCGTGTGTTACTATACTGACTGTAAAGAGCAGCGTGCGTTACTATACTGACTGTAAAGTGCAGCGTGTGTTACTATACTGACTGTAAAGTGCAGCTTGTGTTACTATACTGACTGTAAAGTGCAGCGTGCGTTACTATACTGACTGTAAAGAGCAGCGTGTGTTACTATACTGACTGTAAAGTGCAGCGTGTGTTACTATACTGACTGTAAAGTGCAGCATGTGTTACTATACTGACTGTAAAGAGCAGCGTGTGTTACTATACTGACTGTAAAGTGCAGCATGTGTTACTATACTGACTGTAAAGTGCCGCATGTGTTACTATACTGACTGTAAAGTGCAGCATGTGTTACTATACTGACTGTAAAGTGCAGCATGTGTTACTATACTGACTGTAAAGTGCAGCGTGTGTTACTATACTGACTGTAAAGTGCAGCATGTGTTACTATACTGACTGTAAAGTGCCGCCTGTGTTACTATACTGACTGTAAAGTGCAGCGTGCGTTACTATACTGACTGTAAAGTGCAGCATGTGTTACTATACTGACTGTAAAGTGCCGCATGTGTTACTATACTGACTGTAAAGTGCAGCGTGTGTTACTATACTGACTGTAAAGTGCAGCATGTGTTACTATACTGACTGTAAAGTGCCGCGTGCGTTACTATACTGACTGTAAAGTGCCACATGTGTTACTATACTGACTGTAAAGTGCCGCATGCATTACTATACTGACTGTAAAAAAAAAAAAGTGACGCCACTCTTCAAATGCCCATTTAATGGCTAAGCGTTCGCGGTTGCCAACGTCATAGTTTCTCTCAGAGGAGGAGAACTTCCTGGAGAAGTAGGCACAGGGACAGAGATGGGTAAGGGACCTGGTACCCTGGGACAAGCCAGCATCCAATCCCACCTCGGAGGCGTCAACCTCCACGATGAATGGCTCCATTTGGTTAGGCTGAATCAGCACTGGGACAGAGACAAAGCACCTCTTAAGGACCTCAAAAGCCTGGACCGCCTCTGGAGACCAGTGGAGGAGATCAGCACGGACCTTTACGAGTGAGGTCCGTTAGAGGCTTAGCGATGACCGAGAAGTTAGCAATAAATCTCCTGTAATAATTAGCAAACCCCAGGAAGCACTGTAATGCCTTCAGGGAGGCAGGTTGGACCCATTCCGCCACAGCCTGAACCTTGGCAGGGTCCATGCGGAATTCATGAGGAGTGAGGATTTGACTCAAAAATGGTATCTCCTGCACCCCAAAACACCCATTTTTCGGTTTTAGCAAAGCGTTTGTTTTCCCGAAGGGCCTGGAGCACCTTCCTGACATGCTCAAAGTGGGAGGACCAGTGCTTGGAAAACACAAGTATGTCATCAAGGTACACTACAAGAAATACCCCCAGGTATTGTCTTAAAATCTAATTTATGAAATTGTGGAAGACCGCGGGAGCATTACACAACCCAAATGGCATGACGACGTATTCTAAATGACCTTCTGCCGTGTTAAACGTAGTCTTCCACTCATCCTCCTCTCTGATGCGGATAAGGTTATAAGCCCCCCGAAGATCAAACTTAGAGAACCAATGGGAATCAAAGGACGGGGATACTTGTTCCTTACAGTGACCTTATTCAAGTTTCAGTAATCGATGCACGGCCTAAGACCACCATCCTTCTTCCCTATGAAGAAGAAGCCAGCACCTACCGGAGAAGTAGAGGGGCGAATGTAACCCTTGGCCAGGCATTCTGGGATATACTCTCTCATGGCCTCACGTTCGGGACAAGAGAGATTAAATATCCTACCCTTAGGGAGCTTAGCTCCTGGTACCAAATCGATTGCGCAATCGTATTCTCTATGAGGAGGTAACACTTCGGAGGCCTTTTTAGAAAAAACATCAGCGAAGTCCTGAATAAACTCAGGTAGAGTGTTCACCTCCTCAGGGAGAGAAATAAAATTAACAGAAAAACATGACGTCATGCATTCATTACCCCATTTGGTAAGATCCCCAGTATTCCAGTTAAACGTGGGATTATGCATCTGCAACCAGGGAAGGCCTAAAACCAAATCAGACGATAATCCCTGCATCACCAGTACAGAGCACTGCTCCAAATGCATGGAGCCAACAATGAGTTAAAAAACAGGGGTATGCTGCGTAAAATAACCATTAGCAAGTGGAGTGGAGTCGATACCCACTACCGGGACAGGTTTAGGCAAATCAATCAATGGCATAGCTAGAAACATAGCAAATTCCACAGACATAATATTATCAGAAGACACTAAATCCACGATGGCACTGCCGGTAGCAGACCTACCCTCAAAAGAGACCTGAAAGGGAAGCAAGATCTTTTAAGGTTTCATATTTACGGGAAATACCTGTTCGCCCAAGTGACCTCCCCGATGGTAACTTAGGCGCGGAAGTTCTTCCGGCTGCTTATTCTTACGCCTAGGACAGTTGTTCACTTGATGCTTGTCATCCCTACAGTAGAAGCAGAGACCATTCTTCCTGCGGAGCTCTCTACGTTGTTGGGGAGACACGGAGGCCCCGAGTTGCATTGGTTCATCCGAGTTTTCCGTGGAAGAACGAAGCAACGGAACCTCGGGAGCCATAATGGGGGAGGCAGAGGAGAAAGCACAAAAACGTTCAAGTCGTCGTTCCCTGAGACGTCGGTCAAGACGTACCGCTAAAGCCATAACCTGATCTAGGGAGTCAGAAGAGGGATAGCTAACTAACAGGTCTTTCAGGGCGTTCGACAGACCCAATCTAAACTGGCACCTCAAGGCAGGGTCATTCCACCGAGAAGCTACACACCACTTTCTAAAGTCAGAGCAGTACTCCTCAATGGGTGTCTTACCCTGACGTAAGGTCACCAGCTGACTCTCGGCAAAATCAGTCTTGTCAGTCTCGTCATAGATGAGCCCGAGAGCAGAAAAAAAAAGAATCAACAGAGGAAAGTTCAGGGGCGTCAGGAGCCAAGGAGAAGGCCCATTCTTGGGGCCCGTCCTGGAGCCGGGACATAATTATACCCACTTGCTGGCTCTCAGAACCTGAGGAGTGGTGTAAAGGATCTGCCAGGTACTACGTCTGTGTATACTCCCGGGATTAATCAGTCGACACCTGAGGCCAGACCTCTTAGACTGACACCGGCTCCCACCAACCAGGGTGGCAGGCTCAGGAGTGGGAGAGCCTATCGCGGCCTGGTCAGTCGGAGTTAGCTCCGCCCCCTGTCCATTTATACCTGCCGTGTTCTCTTCCTCAGTGCTTGTTATTCTTCTTGGATTCCTGGCCCCACTGCTGCCTTGCTCCAGCCTGCTTCTGCCGTGCTTCTGCCTTGCTTCAGTTCTGCTTATCCTGCTTCGCTTTGCCCCTGGCTTGCTTCCTGCTCCGTGCTCTCGTTGGTATACTCCACTACATCCTGATCCTGACTGACTCATTCACCGCTCCGTTTCCTCGCGGCGTTCCGTGGGCTACTGCCCCTTCCCTTGCGTGTTCCCTGTTTGTACTCCCTTGCACTTAGACAGCGTAGGGACCGCCGCCAAGTTGTACCCCGTCGCCTAGGGCGGGTCGTTGCAAGTAGGCAGGGACAGGGCGGTGGGTAGATTAGGGCTCACTTGTTCCCTTCACCTCCTTCCTGCCATTACATAATAACAAGCCAACACGCTTCCTGAGTTTGTTCAGGACTTCGCTGATGTGTTTTCTAAGGAGGCCTCCGAGGTGTTGCCCCCTCATAGAGATTACGATTGCGCCATCGATCTGGTGCCAAGCTTCCTAAGGGTAGGATATTTAATCTTTCATGTCCTGAACGTGAAGCTATGAGGGAGTATATCCAAGAATGCCTGGCCAAGGGTTTCATTCGCCCCTCGACTTCTCCTGTAGGTGCTGGCTTCTTCTTCGTGGGGAAGAAGGATGGTGGTCTTAGGCCGTGCATTGATTATCGGAACATGAAGAAGGTCACCGTAAGGAACCAGTATCCCCTTCCTTTGATTCCGGATCTTTTTAATCAGGTTCAGGGGGCCCAATGGTTTTCTAAGTTCGATCTACGGGGGGCATATAACCTTATCCGCATCAAAGAGGGGGATGAGTGGAAAACTGCGTTCAATACACCCGAAGGTCATTTCGAATACCTGGTCATGCCCTTTGGGTTGTGTAATGCCCCTGCCGTCTTCCAGAATTTTATTAATGAAATTCTGAGAAATTACCTGGGTAATTTTCTTGTAGTGTACCTTGATGACATACTGGTGTTTTCCAAGGACTGGTCCTCCCACGTGGAGCATGTCAGGAAGGTCCTCCAGGTCCTCCGGGAAAATAATCTGTTTGCGAAGACCGAAAAATGTGTGTTTGGGGTACAGGAGATACCATTTTTAGGTCAAATCCTCACTCCTCATGAATTCCGCATGGACCCTGCCAAGGTTCAGGCTGTGGCGGAATGGGTCCAACCTGCCTCCCTGAAGGCGCTACAGTGTTTTTTGGGGTTCGCTAACTATTACAGGAGATTTATTGCCAACTTCTCGGTCTTCGCTAAGCCTCTTACGGACCGTACTCGCAAGGGTGCTGATGTCCTCCATTGGCCCCCTGAGGCCGTCCAGGCTTTTGAGACCCTCAAGAAGTGCTTTATCTCGGCCCCCGTGCTGGTTCAGCCCAACCAAAGGGAGCCATTTATTGTGGAGGTTGACGCATCCGAGGTGGGAGTGGGGGCCGTCTTGTCCCAGGGTACCAGCTCCCTCACCCATCTCCGCCCCTGTGCTTACTTCTCTAGGAAGTTTTCGCCCACGGAGAGTAACTATGATATTGGCAACCGCGAACTTTTAGCCATTAAATGGGCTTTTGAAGAGTGGCGTCACTTCCTGGAGGGGGCCAGACACCAGGTAACGGTCCTTACAGACCACAAGAATTTGGTTTTCCTAGAATCTGCCCGGAGGCTTAATCCTAGACAAGCTCGTTGGGCACTATTCTTTACCAGATTTAATTTCTTGGTTA
This sequence comes from Rhinoderma darwinii, assembly GCF_050947455.1. Lineage (NCBI taxonomy): Eukaryota > Metazoa > Chordata > Amphibia > Anura > Rhinodermatidae > Rhinoderma > Rhinoderma darwinii. The sequence continues at coordinate 3,065 of NW_027464043.1, read as the reverse complement.
CCTATAGGGCTGGGTCCAAAAATATTAAGGCTGATGCACTGTCACGTAGTTTCATGGCCAATCCTCCTTCCAAGAAGGATCCTGCTTGTATTTTACCCCCTGGTATAATCGTTTCTGCCACTGATTCTGATTTAGCTTCTGACATCGCGCCTGATCAAGGTTCAGCTCCCGGGAACCTCCCTGGGGACAAACTGTTTGTCCCCCTGCAATACCGGCTAAGGGTACTCAGGGAAAACCATGACTCCGCACTATCTGGTCATCCTGGCATCTTGGGTACCAAACACCTCATTACCAGAAACTATTGGTGGCCTGGGTTGCCTAAAGACGTTAGGGCTTACGTCGCCGCTTGTGAGGTTTGTGCTAGGTCCAAGACCCCTAGGTCCCGACCTGCGGGCTTACTACGTTCCTTGCCCATTCCCCAGAGACCTTGGACCCATATCTCCATGGATTTTATCACCGATTTACCTCCATCTCAGGGCAAGTCGGTGGTGTGGGTGGTAGTAGACCGCTTCAGCAAGATGTGCCACTTTGTGCCCCTTAAGAAACTACCTAACGCCAAGACGTTAGCTTCTTTGTTTGTTAAACACATTCTGCGTCTCCATGGGGCCCCAGTCAATATCGTTTCTGACAGAGGGGTACAATTTGTTTCCTTATTTTGGAGAGCTTTTTGTAAAAAGTTGGAGATTGATCTGTCCTTCTCCTCCGCCTTCCATCCCGAAACTAATGGCCAAACAGAAAGGACTAACCAATCCCTGGAACAATATTTAAGGTGTTTCATCTCTGACTGTCAATTTGATTGGGTCTCATTCCTTCCCCTTGCCGAATTTTCCCTGAATAACCGGGTCAGTAACTCGTCAGGGGTCTCCCCGTTTTTCTGTAATTTCGGGTTTAACCCAAGGTTCTCCTCCGTTTCTCCTGGTTGTTCCAATAATCCCGAGGTAGGGGACGTTCATCGGGAACTGTGCACAGTCTGGGCCCAGGTTCAGAAGAACCTAGAGGCGTCCCAGAGCGTACAAAAGATTCAGGCTGATAGTAGACGTTCTGCTAACCCCCGGTTTGTCGTCGGGGATCTGGTCTGGTTGTCGTCCAGGAACTTGCGCCTTAAGGTCCCGTCCAGGAAGTTTGCTCCCCGATTTATTGGACCTTATAAGATCATTGAAGTCCTCAACCCTGTATCCTTCCGTCTGGAGCTGCCCCCATCCTTTCGCATACATGACGTCTTCCATGCCTCCCTCCTTAAACGCTGCTCCCCGTCCTGGTCCCCCTCGAGGAAACCTCCTGTTCCCATTCTCACCCCTGAGGGGGTGGAATTCGAGGTGGCCAAGATTATGGACAGTAGGATGATCCAGGGCTCCCTCCAGTACCTGGTCCATTGGAGAGGATACGGGCCGGAGGAGAGGACTTGGGTACCTGCTCGTGATGTTCACGCTGGGGTATTGATCAGGAGGTTCCACCTTCACTTCCCCACTAAACCGGGTCCTCTTAGTAAGGGTCCGGTGGCCCCTCATAAAAGGGGGAGTACTGTAAAGGATCTGCCAGGTACTACGTCTGTGTATACTCCCGGGATTAATCAGTCGACACCTGAGGCCAGACCTCTTAGACTGACACCGGCTCCCACCAACCAGGGTGGCAGGCTCAGGAGTGGGAGAGCCTATCGCGGCCTGGTCAGTCGGAGTTAGCTCCGCCCCCTGTCCATTTATACCTGCCGTGTTCTCTTCCTCAGTGCTTGTTATTCTTCTTGGATTCCTGGCCCCACTGCTGCCTTGCTCCAGCCTGCTTCTGCCGTGCTTCTGCCTTGCTTCAGTTCCGCTTATCCTGCTTCGCTTTGCCCCTGGCTTGCTTCCTGCTCCGTGCTCTCGTTGGTATACTCCACTACATCCTGATCCTGACTGACTCATTCACCGCTCCGTTTCCTCGCGGCGTTCCGTGGGCTACTGCCCCTTCCCTTGCGTGTTCCCTGTTTGTACTCCCTTGCACTTAGACAGCGTAGGGACCGCCGCCAAGTTGTACCCCGTCGCCTAGGGCGGGTCGTTGCAAGTAGGCAGGGACAGGGCGGTGGGTAGATTAGGGCTCACTTGTTCCCTTCACCTCCTTCCTGCCATTACAAGTGGGGCCCTAGACGGAAATAGAGCCTACAACTCTCCCGAAAGGAGAAAAAAGTGAGGTAGGGCACTACCAGGGTAGCATCACGCTGGTTGCCCCTCTGAGCCAGGGCTTGGACCTGTAGGGAGAGGCCCTGCATTTGCTGAGCCAGGGTCTCAAGAGGGTCCATAGTTGTGTCAGGGACCAGTTTAGAAAAGGTATATGGGCCTGTGATTATGTAATGACGGGGTAGGGAGACAGACAGGTGAGCCCTAATCTACCCGCCACTCAGTCCCTGCCTACTTGCAGGGCCCGTCCTAGGCGACGTCGTACAACTGGGCGACGGTCCCTACGCTCAATATGTGCATGTCAGACAAACAGACAAGGGTACACAGAAGCTAAGGGAAATGGGGCAGCTGCCCACGGCAATACCAAGAGCAACAGGCGTAGTGAACGAGCCGAGTCAAACCAGTAGTGTAAGGGGTACCAAACGCAGAGCATGAGTGTAGTCAGTAAAGCCAGGGTCAAAATGAAGCAAGGTCAATAATAATAGCAGGAGCAGCAGAGCCAGGAAACAGGAAAGAATCACAGGCAAAGACAAGCAAGAAATGAAGGTATAAATAGACCGAGGGCGGGAGCTAGAACCGTCTGGCCAGGCTGTGATAGGTTCTCCCACTTCTAAGCCTACCAGAGTGGTAGCAGATCGAGTCACTCTATCAGACCTAGGAGCAGGTGCAGACTGATTAACCACGAGCGTCGACACAGAAGCTGTGTCTGGCAGATCCTTTACACCACGTTCCTGTGACCCAATGTGCCACATCACAGCGTATTCAAATCATGGAAGCGTCCGGTCTACATGACTACCGACCGTCATGGTGTGCAAACCTTAGATCAAAATTTCGACATATTACTAAGTAACTCTAAAGGTGGGAGCATTCCTTTCTACAAACCAATTACCTCTGATCATAACCTTGATGAGCGGC